>NW_019385772.1:115544-133361 GCF_000671375.1 Centruroides sculpturatus
CTAACACATTTCCCATTGTCAAATTAGTCTAATAAGGTTTAAATGAAACTTTACGTAACGTTTACGTGTCATCACGTAACACTCGCTGTCCTTCACTTCGATAGTGCATTTATAGCTTTTTTTAGACTCTCCTCTATCTCTAAACTAAAGCGTATTGCCTAAAGCAAATAATCTCAAACATTATGTTTGAGATCATCCGTAAATTATAACACTATTTTTATACGTTATAAAAGCTATCCATCATCTTTTACGCACCGTAACGCCGTCGCACGTACCCATGCTAAAAATTACGCGATAGAACGGGGTGTCGAACGTTTCATTATTTATTAGGTGTATAACGTATAGTAGAAGGCAGTGGCGTAAATGAGCAACGCTATGCAACATTTCAGTAACAAAAATGAATCATTGTTACCAAAAAATTGATATTTTAAAATTACGTGACGCTTTTTTAAATTTCCCACCCATTTCCATGCATCTGATTACCTGCATACCCATCCACCGTATACATATTATGTAATTTATGGACTTCTTTACATTTATTTAAACTATAATTAAGGTAATATAGTTTAAATAAATTTCAGAAATTTACAACAAATTTAAAGATTTGTAAATTACAAATTTTCTGAGTGATGCTTCTTATAATAAAGTAACAAATCAAATCTGAAGCTTGATGTTCTCTCTCCCCGGATAAAATAAGGGTTGTAAAATTTGTAAACATGTATTTTCAATCATTACTGTGTAATTTTGATGGCTTCTGGAAGAGATGTGAAACATTCACGCCACACTTCATTTCAGTGGGATCTCATAAGGCTATGTGCTGTTGCAATTACATTTTTACAAGTAATTAAAACACAATAATTGTTGTGTGAAGTCAATTGTTGGCAAATCCTATCAAAGATATTATAGAAAATTATTTTGTATATACGCCTACTATATTCAAAATTCAGTTTGATGGTTATTTTCCTGTAGATGGTGATCAATCATCATCTGCTCAAGGAGAACGTAACCAAACAATTGGTAAGTTTATTCGTAGAACTCTTATACTTTTACGTGTAGTCAGTTACAACATACTAAACTAATTAAGATGTTAAAATGGAAGAGCAAGATATATTTTCTGAGGGAGTAGAGAAGATGCAGGCCACTGCACAGGATACTCCAGTTGAAACTAAGATAATACAAGGATCATTTCCTCTTTTTGAAGGCCCGAACAGAGGTAAATTATCATAATATCGATCATTCCTGAATTAAGGCAAGTAGACTATTGAAAATCTTAACTTTGTGATAGGCATAAAAAATTCTTAATTGAAAGAAACGAAGTATGGATATATACGAGATCTTATCTGAATGGAAACTCTATTTAATCTGTTTAATATTTTAGAAAGAATGGAAGAAATAGAAACAGAAGAAGAAACAGATTTAAAAACAAAAAACCAAAAATGAATCACCAGATAGAATTGGCAGAAAAACTTCAAACACTGTACCAAAAAAATTGAAGAACTGACTGAAAACGGGCTATCAGTTTTCTGCGATATTGGATGTCCCAAAAATTGCTCTTCCTGTCTTCTTTCTATTGAAAAAACCGTCATGGTGGATGCTTATCTGTCTTCCTACATTACAAGTTCGTTTTCTCTGTTTACGCTGTTATTAGGTTGTTACTACTTCCTCAAGCGATTTTGTACAACGGGTGTCAATTTTGAAAAGATCTGCTCTTTGGAATGTGTGCTTAAAATCCTGAAATGGCTGAAAAAAATTGATATTCTGGGGAGATGAAAAACAGAGTGAAGAGAACGTGGAGTATAAAAAGATATATCAGGCATCAGGGGATGATCTGATTATGATGATTAAATTAAACAGGTTGCAAAATGTTCGACTTATTTTAATAAAAGCAAGAAATAGCTCAAATCCTATTTAATCTTGAAAAAAATACTGTATTTTCTCATGTTTGTAACCGGAATTTTTTTCTTTAAGAAAAAGTAAATCATTAAATTTTATAACCAATAAATCATAAAATTTTATTTCATTAGATTACAAAAACAAGAGACTAGAATGAGATTTGCTTAATTGACTGAACTTAATAAATAACAATCAACAGTATGTTACATCATTACAAGAAAATTCGGTTTAAAGAAGTAGTAAATTTATCACATGTCGAAGTTTCTCTGTTCTCGACACAATAGGCATTACTTAAGTCTTCCTTTCACAAATCCAAGTTAAATCGTGATTAAGTTTTCGTTTTTGAGGACCACAGAATGACTTACAATACACGACCATTGTATCTTCCATCGAGTCCCATTATTAAAAAGAATCAGTGCCAGTCGGAGGTCAGAAGTTGACGATCAAATAAATATTTAGACCCGATTTGGGTGACGTATGCTTCGGCCTGAAGGATCTTCTGTATGAATGAAGCGTAGGTAACAAATTGTGAGCATAGTCTATCGCTTAGTAGATAGCCCCGCAAATTGAACGACGGCATAAGGCATTCGAAAGTAGCTACGCTTATCTTGGTCACTTTAGACAATTTATACAGGAACACTTTACTCAAATACATTTGCGAACAATCACGCATCTTGACTCCTGATCCTGAAACATTATCAGTACGTTATTGTCAATTTCTCAAAAAATTATAAACATCTGTATTTACTTCTATATTAAAATAACAGGATTTCCAGTAATTCTAGTCTTATTCCTTTAGGGTATGTAACAACTTAGTTTTCGACCATTCCTTCTATATATGTAGAAGGGATGGCCATTTGTGGACCCGTTCTAACTGACAAAATGTCTTCTGTGTTCTTTATTGATGTTAGAACAGTAGTCAGTATATTTAAACACAATTGAATTGCCAAGTTGTGAACTACGATAGTGAAACAAAACTAACATTGCAAAGATATCAGAAGAAGAATAATTTCCACAACCCTAGCTCAAACGCCATTCTGTTTTAAATTATTTGTGCAAGAGTCAACTTTGTGGAATTCCTAGAATTCGCTGGAGATCTATTTTAAAAATGAATTCCTACAACCTTATTTTCTGTCTGTTCGTTGATTATTTAATTATTACTAATTTATAGATTAAATTCTACGAAGATTCACAGGGCATCTATATAAACATAATTCCAAATTAGATATGGAGATTATCTAGCAATAAAACAAATGGTCTTAAAAATACATTAGCAAGTAAACATGTTTCCTGTACAAAAGAATAATAAACATTAAAGTTTCTGTAATAATTGAGAAAAACAATATAATTTTTATTCTTGAAGACCCAGAAAATTAGTGCATTTCAATTTTTGGCTAAAGTTCCGAAGTAGGAAAGATATTCAGTACTAGTTACATAAGCCTTCAATGTATTTTTGTTTTAGTAGACCTAGTATCAGCTAAGTTGCATGACAAACTCCAGTTTTTTTTTTTCTGTTTATTTCTGCAATCCATAAATTTAGGACATCCTTTGAAAAAAAATTAACAAGGGAAGCAATGCTCTGGATATGGTCTACAGACACAACAAATACAAATCTGAATAAAAGAAAACGAAGGTGTCTCGTGTTATCTCTTTATTTTTTCATTCCCTTCCCAACCAATATCCCAGTGTGTAGCAACTTTTTTAATATGTTCTAATGACATGCAAATGGGCATAACTAAGGCTCAGATGTAATTAAAAACAGGATATGTTGATCTGAAGCAAATTGCTTACAGAATCTTATGGGAGAAATCACAATTCACTAGGAAATAAAACTGTTAAATTATGAGAGATTAAAAGCTATAAAGAATGGTTTATGAACCCATTAGAAGACTGAAGAACTAATTTAACACTGATACAATGTATTGCACGTGTAGGTCAATTGGATAAATTTTCCACCTCATCAAAAAATCTTTTCTATTTATGAACAGAATTTAAGGATTTCAAAAAGTCTATCTAATAGAGTGATACGTTTCACCACTTTCTTTACAAATTCCGTTAGAAAGCAAAATATATTTGTGTTATTTGTAACATTAAACACAGAGACTTCAATTTAGACAACTTTGAAATTTTTCGAAAATAATTCTGTACTCACCTGGATCCATCAACAAAACCAGTTGGGTTTGTACTATTGGGTTTTTCTCATGTATTCCCATTCGATAGGCAGTGTCTTTTATATTTTGAATCATATTCTTTAATTCTGAGGCGATTTCGTCATCGTAGGGCGACGATTCTGGAATATCTTGCATCGCGCGAATAAACAGCACCGCTTTGATTATATTGGCTTTAATCAAGCTTCGAGAATCATGCATAGTAAAGTGTTTCCAGAGGTACTTCCTTGTTTTCAACAGACATTGAGCGAAGCCTTCATTTATGAAGCGATATGGAATACCTTCGTTTCCGAGTGGGCGCTAAAATAAGAAAACACGTGTTAAATTAGTAAAAATTTACAACAAAGACTTCATTAGACAGAATAAATTTGAAAAGTCTGCAATTACGGAAAAGTTTAAATTGTTACATCGCAATAAACTCAACCGGTAAGTTGAGTCGATTCGAAGTGTATATTTGATAAACCTGAATGACGAATGATCTTGAAATTCTTGAAGAATCATCAGAAAAATTAGTTTCGGATTTGAATCCCTGGAGATAAAAAAATTGTTGAAGTGAGGGGCTTCCATAAAAAGGGACACGTGCCTCCATTTTCGTCTCGATTTCCCTTTTCCTAATCCCAAAATAGAAAATTTACGAAAACAAACTAATGAACAATATTTGGTTATTGACCCATGCAACTTCATATGTTGACCAAAACCCATTTGTTATTTTCGAGTGAAACAAGTGCCACCTTGTGAGGGCATTGATCTGACTTTGAAGTTCTTTGCATAACGTACAGTACGATGCCTCTTTATTAGCTTGTTCCCCCCTTTTCATAGTCTTCAATCCACTGCTTTAAGTACAATTTTCTAATAGAATAATATACAAATCGAAAAAGTTACTTACTGGAGGTTGAAAACTGATCTTTCCTCGATTTTCCTCCACTAAAAATTAAAGTATTTCATTAGATTCGAAAAAAACAAAAAAAAAACAGAAACGATTGTCATCCTACTTACATAAAACCTCGATATGTCTTTCCACTGTCTTACTGTTGTCATCTCTGATGGTCAGTTGCTTGTCAAGAGTTTGTACCAAACTCATAACTTCTTCGACTGTTACCACTTGCTCTTCTACTTCGCATATTTTCTTTAATAAGATCGAATATTCTTCAGCTAATATCGTTGCTTCGGGATGAGCGATACACTCTCCACTTGCTGTCTCGTCTAGAGATAAAACACAAGATTTAAATATATTTTGATCAAAGGGAGAATAATGAGGACTGGGCACTTACCTAACTTGAAGAGGCAAACCAACTTTAAGAGATACAAATGGTAAAATGTAAATTTTAAATCGAACATCTGTGTGGCTGTTTTCAGGATAGTAATGAGCAAGCATCTGTGCTTGTAGGATTTTATGTCATTTGGATTGATGTATCCCCCGTCCACTTTGAAGGCTGGCCCTTTACCTACCTGATCGGCTATTGCTGTTAGATACCTTCCTTTGTTGCCATTTGCTTTTAAAAGAACGATCTGAAACGAAAACAAATCTTCGTTTAAAATCATAATGAATCTCCGGCCTAAATTACCAATTGTGAAATACTACACTAAACTTGGAGCCAATTAAGTCTTTCGCTAAAATCAAACTTTGACTTACAGCACTAACTACAAAGTGTCTATCGTTCTTCAGAGATCTAGCTAAGTGTTGCTTTCAATCATCCTTTTTCAACAGTTCAACGGGACTTTAAAATCCTTTAAGTTGTAGAAAGTATTGTAAGTGTAATAAGCAGAAGGGCTTTGAAATCTTTCTTTCTTCCCCTTCTGATTATCCCAGATTACCATTCATCAATATACTCAGTGTTATAAGTGGTATGAATCCTAATCGTTTTTAGAGAATAGATCATGAACTTTCATCGTTCGTTTCATCTTAGTGTAATTGTACTTCAATTTAACCACCCAGCGTATGTAAAAACAAACGATGACTCAAACCCAAATATACGTAAGTGAGGGAAAAATGTTAATTTTTTTAATGACGACCTCAAAAACAATTCATAATTAAACATACTGTCACCAATGGAAGAATCATTGCATCTACACATTCTGCTGTTGTGTTTAACAATTGGAAAAAATGTAAATAAATCACTCATCTTTGCATTGTTGAAATGCAAATAAATTAAGTGCATAGTCAGTAAAAACGTCTATATATTAAGGAAAATTTAGTTTTATTTGAAAAGTTTTTTTTCAGTTTTTGCACTTCTGTTAACAATTAAGTCTTTTTTCAGGCTCATAATAGAGACATTTGCAGAACGAACAGTCCATATAAAACACTTGAGACAGTGAACCCCAAGAGACTTAATGGGCAGAGAACTTAAGAGACTTAATCGGCAAAGAAGATGCTAACATAACCTTAAATACGTCAGTCTTAAGAGGATGTTAAATCTGAAAATCACTTACCACTTGCTCGACGTTCAGTTGAAAGATGTCTTTCTGCTCCCAGATCCATTGAACATATCGATCCCAACACCGATCCAAGTATTTGGCAAAGTGAGCATCGGCACCTTCTTCTTCCAAAGACTGTTTTTCACATAAAAATATTTAGTTTCTTGTATATTGACATGTATCATCTCGTATCTTGTGGATTCCACACATCGAATGGAATATCCAATTGAATTATCCATCATATTGAATTAAAATTTTATTTTGTGACGAAAACTGTTTATGAATCTACTATTATAAATCGATACTAATACAACAGAAGACTTACCTTGTCTTCCGATCCTCCATCCACATACTTTTTCATTAATTCCGAACTGTACTCGATTTTTTCATATGCTAGGTATGGAAGAAATAAATTTTAAAAAGAAATAAGACAATCTCTAAGTAATAAAAACACTCACTTGAAATATCGTCCACGTTCAAGTATTGGAAAACAATAGACAGAAGACAGGAAGAACAATTTTTGGGACATCCAACACGGCAGAAGACAGTTGTCCCCTTTTTAACCAGTTCTTCCATTTTTGAGTCACACTCGTAACATAAGTATATGCTGCCGTATACTTGACCTATTTCTTCACAAACATAACATTTTCCGACTATTGATATGTGAAGTTTTGCTGCCAATTCGGTGTTCTGGTCGTTCATTTCCATTTCTTCTTCTTCTTCTTCTTCCTCTGTTGTTTCACCATCTTCTTCATCCATTGTTTCTAAAATATTAAATAGATTAAAGAGACTATCTTCTATTATCAGGACTTATTATACTGGTTTTACAGATAATATTACGAAGATTAACAGAAAACAATTTTTATTTTATTTCGTATACCTGTCGAAAATTTACATATTAATAAGGAAAAAAGGACATTGAGGCAATTTAATTAATTACATTAAAGAGAGTTTGCATTCAGGTAAGATCTCGTATATGCACCATTCTTTGTTTCTTTCAATTAAGAATTTTTTATGCTTATTACTAAGTTAAGATTTTCTCATTATTCTAAGAATTTTAAAGATTGTCAGAATTACTTCCCTTAATTCAATGTTCCACATAAATTTGGGAAATTCGTGTGGGTTGTCAAATCAAAAATCAAAATTTTTAAACAAATTTATATACCATCGCCACCATTGATGGTCATTAGGTTACGCAGGGTCTTACTAAACACGATTCGACGTGCGTAGCTTCGTATAGATGAAACAGGTGATAATTTACAATATATATGTCTCTAATACCAACAGTTAGCTTTTGTGCTTATTACTGTGCTAAGCTACACACTGTGGCTACTTTCTCGTGCATCACCCCATATAATAATAATAAAAATTTATACGTAACAACTGCGTCTACTTGCCTTAATTCGGGAATGCTCGATATTGAAATAATTTACCTGTATTTGGGTCTTCAAGAACTGGAAATAATCCTTCTATCATCCTGGTTTCAAGAGAATTATCCTGTGCTCTCTCATAAATAGTTTCCTCTTCTTCCATTTCAATTTCTAAATTAGTATAATATGTAGTAATTAATAACACGTAAAATCATAAAATTTCTATGAATAAACTTATGAATTGATTGGTTACCTTCTTCTTCTTCAGTGATAAACAATTGATCACTATCTTGATCACCTACAAAAGAAAAAAAAAGCCAAAAGTTTAATAGAGAGAGTGACATCAAATAAGCGTATTTTGAAAAGTTTGATCAGATTTATGGTTATAAAATCATAACTATGTAACGGCTTAGTGTACAAAGTATTGCAGATGTATATGGTTGCGATGCGTGGGAATGGGCAAAATATCTAAAAAAGTCTCACTATGCTAGTGGCTTAATCCTTGGGTAACAATAAAATATTGAATAGCGAGTTTCATTTACGCACTCGACGTTATACACCTAATAAATAACAGAATGTTCTATGGCTTACGGAGTGTAATGGATGAAGGATGGCTGTTAAAAAGTGTAAAAAATAACTTTACATAGTTTATGGATGATCCCAAACATTATTACAGATGAAAAGCTTTATTTTGGAGGTAGAGGAGTGTTTTTAAAATAAGTATAAATGCAAGATGTACTGCAACCTTATGAAATGTGAACGTTACTCAAGGTTTCACTTGAGCCATTACTTTCCAAATTTGACAATGGGAAATGTTGCTTGTGCAGTGTTATAAACTTTGCCTACTTTGATGATGTAAAGATCTGTTGCCAAGTAGTTTGGAAAATTTTATATTAAAGGGAAAAGGTGTAAAAGCGAGTGTCATGCGAGGACTTTTTCTTTTTTGTACTTGCATCTAGACGTTACCCATGTGATTCAATACGTTTTGCCTTAATTAATATTAAACTATATATGAACCTTCATAAGTAAAAGTTATTTTTAATTTCCAACAAGATCGGGTTTGTCCCTTTCAGGAAGAAATGTCAGTGGTCCCTTCTACACACTAATCGGTCCCCTCCACCCAATAGCCAACTCGAAGTGTTTGTAGCGCCCTAACCGGTAACAGGCAGAACCATTCATTTCTTCGGAGAATTCATACAGTAAGGATGATCCTTCTACGATGATATTCTTGACCTGGGGTTGGGGGTGAAAGAGAAATTTAAAAATTTAAAAAAAAAATACTATCAAGGCGACTGTGTTCTCTATAAACTGTGGTACCCAGCAACACGACACACCAACTTCTACACACTCTACAGTCTCTCAGTACATAGCGCTTGTCATTATTCGGTACATGCAGTGAATGTAGTCGCATTGTCACGTGCAGTACAAAAACTAGTTGAGACGTGTTTGCATACCTTGAATACAGTACTTTTGCACATAAAAACAAAAGCCAGAAATTGCTTAAATGCATCTGATGACTTATGTGTGACTCTCAAAAAAGAGCTTCGTTTTAATAGAATTATTTTCAGATTCGACGGGGTGCTGATCAATAAAAAGGTTAAGAACTGCTGTTCTAGACAAATCCTTTGTGTTTAGTTTTACGATTAACGAATAAATAACTTCTCAAATATATAAACGTAGGTACATATTTTCTGTTAATAGGCTATAAATAAAAGATACTGCTAATACAAACGATATCGGGCAATTGTGCTGTTCGCGAGCGGTTTTTCCATTGTTGCTTCATATAGTCAATAATAATAATAATAATAAGTCGTTTCTAATTACAATAAAAATCTATAGTATATTATGATCTATTACGTGGTCTCTAAAGTTCAGCGAATTCTTCGCAAAAAGAATAAGTTATCAGGAACACGTTAGGAGATGAGTAGTCACGTGACCGAATAGCACGGACAACAAATGTCACGTGACACGCTTCGTACGCGTCCGCCGTCCGATGTGACGCTCCGCGACTAAAACAAACTTTAGCAATGGTGTCTTCGAACCGGTACACTCGATAAGTATTCCGACAATTTTTTGTTCATAGCATGTTTTATATCGATCATTTCCAACAAATTATACGTGTTTTGGAAATATTCGAGTGAAATTTGTCTAGATTTGATTAATTTTATGGAAGAAAACCTCTCAAATAGCCGTACCCACTAAACAGCACAATTGCCCGATATCGAATACAAAGTTTTATAATTCACGTGGTCGTCGTCTAACACGTGTAGACTAATGAAATCCGCCATCTTCATCTTAAAAATACCCTTTTTACATTTATAAAAACTTTTATTATTCATAATTAGAACATATTTAAGATTTCAATATTCGGTAAAATTATATATAACATAATTACAATTGATATTTTGTATTATTAAAGAAAATTTTGGTAAGAAATTATTCACACATTTAATGACAATAAAATCTGTTTCCAAGTAAAAAAATTATAATTTTACAATCATTTTTGCCTATATTATACAACATAAATCCCTCATTTAGGTCTAAAAACTTCCGAAAAGTTTATCAAACGTAATGTAACTGGAAGATACTTTAACACGTAACATGCCACAATTCCCTCGTTCTACTCACTTTCTATTTATTTATTTATTTATTCTATTTTAATAATTTATTCTTTAACTTAATTAAATAACAATAATTTATATTCAAAACTCACCTTCTACGCCTTCTACACTTTCTACATCAATATATTTCGGCAGTTGACGATCGAGCTGCATCTTCGTTCCGAGTCAGATTTAAAAGTGACCGCTCTCAACAATGGGGACGTACTATACTATACTACACGTGATTCAAAGTGAACCGTCGCGCCATCTACCGACGTCACCTGGAAATATTTTTGTCACCAAATTTTTCAAACTACTTGCGTGTTAAATAAAGTAAAAATTATATATAAAACTTTTAATTATATCGATGTAACGTCGTTTATAGTTAACAGTCAATTATATTTATGACAAATCATCTATGGATAAACATTACAAAGATAAATATTTTATCTATTATATTTTTGTATTGCTGCTATTATTTATCATATTGCAAATGTCATGCTCGGTCGATACTGGTTCCAAGTGTCATGCCACACCAAATTCAAGTCATAGCTAACCTAAACATGTGTTATGTTATATTATTATTCTTCTGAAAAATAGGCAATGGTCTCCTTCGAATGACCTTTGTTTTTTAACTATAAGATAAAGAAAAGGTAGCTAAAAAGTCACAAGAAAAAAACTATTTTCCACGTCTCTAAAACCTAAATGGGACTGTATTTTCCAGAAAGGCCCCCTAGTGTTTGTTTGCTACGGACAAGATTATGTCGGTCTGTCGGTAAACATGCCTCCTACTGTGTAACTATCCTTTGGCATATAGATTTTGCCTTAATGCCTTGTCATATGGTAAATCCTTTTAAGCTGGCAGACAAAAGTTAATGGTGTATAAATGATTTAATTATGAAAAAATAATAATAATTATTATTATTTTTTGGTTCCAGACTAATTAATATTATAAGTATAGATATAAAACAGTTTGTATTATTAATAATTGTTGAAAATCTTTTATTATAATCGAGGAAAATGGTTGTCATAATCAGTCCTTTATAAAATTGGTTTAAAATTCCTCGGCTAATGTGATGAATTGTGACAATTAGACACTTGGGGATAAATAATAAGAATTCTTAGAAAATTCGTACTAGTGTTAATTGATCTTTTTACATGCTGTAAATACATGGCAATAATTATTTGAAGGTACATTCCTGTTGCAATCTCTGCTCTGTAGTTAAATTTTATGATGTGTCGAGTTAAAAACAATTGTTTATAAATATAGCAATGTTGTATGAAGTGTACATTTTGTGATAAGTATAAAGTGTACACATTCATACTGTAATTGCTTGTAATAAATAGAATTTTTTATCCTCTCTTTAATGTTATCGGCTGAATATTGGTATCGAACGTTACAAATCCCAGGGTGTTTCAAGTACCCCGTTTTACCCGTCACCGGTCACTAGATTTACGTTCGTCACGTTAATTAAGAATTCGGGGAATAAATTTACATGTTCATATCAGTTGGCACGTCTGTACAAGAGGATACAATTGGGAAGTGTGTTTCGGGTTCTTTTACGATTAAATCATTTAAATTAGACAATCCGGAAGATCTGCTATTGTAATATTATTGCAATTTAAATACTCAGTAAAAAATGTACGCTACTTGTAATTTGTTTGATTTCGTACAATATGAATTATTCTTTATAGAAAATAAATAAACACTAGTTTTGCACTGTTTAAAATGTATTATATTGTCGAAAATTTCTGAAAATTTGCAGGGTGGTTTGTTTATTAGGGGAATTTTTGCTATTAAATTTTGGCGGTTGAAGGTCGAAGGGTTGGGGAGATAGATAGAAGTCATATCACGAGTAGGGTCACAGACTTAATGAGGATTTTACTCGTTATCATCATTTACAATTTTTTAAAATAAAATCCGTTTCTCAAAATTATGCGTTTTGCCACTTTAAAGTAAATAAAAATATAAAAGTTCTTTTAATAATATGTCGTAACAGATGCTCCATACGCAGTTATGCTGCCGGGAAAGTTAAGCAACTCGTTGCTGGATTTTTTTATAGTTACTTTTTAGAATGGAGTAATTATTTTCATTTAATAATATAACAACAAAATACAATGTATAAAGAGAATATATTTATTATATTACAGTAGAGCCTCGATTATCCGACTGTCGATTAACCGACACCTTGGTTAACTGACTGTCCTAGTTGGCAAATTTCAAATGTCCGCTAGTGATGTGGCGCTACAATATTTGGCTATGTCTTGGCTACTTTGATATTATTTCTACGTCTTTTAGCTGGCAACACTGGATCGACCATGAAAGGGAGCCGGTATGTAAACGAGGCTTAATTTTCTAATTTTTAAAGATATAATAGCGACGATTATTATTTTAAAAAAATTTTTGTTAGGCTTAACATCGATGAAAATTCAACGCGAAGTAGGTTAATGGCGATATACTAATATACTAATTACATGGGATATAATAATATACTACACTAATAATGGATTTTTTCATACTTTTCGGTTATCCGACTTTTCAATTATCCGACCAACCCCAGTCCCCAATTAGGGCGGATAATCGAGGTTCTACTGTATNTTTTCGCTAGTGCTGTGGCGCTGCAATCTTCGACTATTTCTTGGGTTACTCAAATATTTTACGTTTTTAATATTAAATTAACATCTGAAGTATAATTTTTTATTGTTTTTATATTTTTCAATATATTTATTTTGTTTGTACAAAATAAAAAAAATAATTTTTAACGATACAATAGTCTTTGTTAGGCTTAACATCAACGAAAATTCAACGCGAAGCGACACACAACAAAGAAAAATTTCAACAAGGGATAAATTAATATATTTTTTCGTACATGATTCGTTATCCGTAAAATAAGTTATCTGAACCACCCTAGTCCCCAATCGATTCGGATAAACGACGCTCTACTGTAACTTTTAAGCACGAATGGTTAATAATTAGTTTAACGATTATTTAGAAACTTCTTGTTTTGTTTGAACGTTTAGTTCAAATTATAACATTAGAGAAATGTTAACTTTTCTGTCACCTTATTTTAATATTCATTTTATTTGTATAATTTGTAGGTGTTATTAGTATTGAACCCGGTCAAACTTCGGTTTTTCGGATGTTGTTCGAGAGCCACAACACACATACAATTCAAATGTGAATACAAAATTGGATCCATTAGTTAAAAATAGACGATTCAATGTTAAAAACCGGTGAAAAATCTGCCGTTTACAATATAGATATAGACAATATGCCACTTTCAAAATCGAAATTAATTGCCAATAATCCTGAAAATAATAATTGTCACGCAGAAAAATCGTGTATCCGTGAAAGAAAAAAAAATGCACCAGTCATTATAGAGGATAATTATATGCCAACAAAAAAAATTTGTGATGTCAGTTTTGGCATAGACTCGGATGAATTATTACAAATTATTAATGGTAAATGTACCAAAGAACAAGCTAAACAAAATCTTTATATCTCTTCTATGAAATCACAAAAGAGTGAACGTGAGAAATCATTAGAATTGTCATCTTCTTCAGTAACAGGTATTTTTGAAGAAATTGAGAAAGATAATGGGCAGAAATCTGATAGATACTCCAGCTCATCGTCAATTGTATCTTTATTGAATGATACTCTTGAAAAGGATGGAAATATTGCATGTACAGTACTCCTGAGAGTAAGCTAGTGTTATTGAAATCTGGACAGCTTCTACATTGGAAAGACGTTGACACAGATAAAGAAAGTTTCAATTTTCATCACATTGTTCAATTTTTGAAAAAATGTGAGTAAAATTTACCATTGTATCTAGTAAATGGATTATAGCTTTGTTGGTGTATACAGGGTGGCCATAATTAGTTTACTTATTCTGTAACCAGTAAGCAGATTGGCATCAAATTTTGTAAACAGACTATGCAAAAATTAATTTAAAAACATTCGCCTTAGAGAATAAATACATAAAAAAAAAAAACAAATACAGCACGAAAACGCTTTTATTCGTGGCGCAATGGACCTTCTGCTGTTTACTGAACTAAGGAAAGTTAATCAATGTGTGCCTCATTGTTCAGATGTAAAATTTGAAGGTGATGAACAGACAATTAATAGTTGACTCTATTCGTAATTGTCTTAAAATAACAGATTGAAATGTTACTTTAAACTTGATCTTCAGTTTTCATTTTTCAGTGTTTCGTTTTGTATACTTTCTTGTAATGTTTCATCTAGCAGAACTTTCTAATTTAACTTTTTTTGCTTTGTAGCACGCATAGTTTATGTACAAATTTTGGTGTCAAACCAGTTATTATTTACAGGTACAGAGTGCTCTGAATAAGAAAACTTTAATTATAGCAACTCTATATTTACTAATCATATTTATTACATTATTCAATGCGAATTTTTGGCATGAAAGTAAGCGTAATTGATAATGTAACAAAAGCATGTATATCACACTGGAAACAAGTAGAAAAAATTTGAAGTTGAGTATTTTTTGTGGGTGATATGTCTCAAATGTCGTCTTCACAAACCAGCCCTCCCATTGCCTGGCCGAAATATACGATAAAAGTAAAAGAAAGTCCATCAATCTGTTTTAAATGTATGAGAATTTCTTATATGCTTTATTTATTATATGAGAATTTATTGGAAAATTAATTAAAGATTTTTTTTCGGAATTTTTCAATAACGCTTTATCTTATACGCAAAAGGAGCAATTTCTTTAGGCCTCCACTAACAGATGGCCAAAAACCAATTTTTTTTACTGTAGAAAGAGTATCGAAATTTAAATTTGGGACATATCTGGGGACCCTAGATACCAGCGTGGTGCAAGCGCAGAGTGTACTGGACCAACACACTAGGATACTAGGGAATTTCTCTCAAAAATTTCCCCAAAGTAAAATGTTTGAAGTCAACACTGTATACGGGACCCCTTAATTCAAATTTAGCTGGGCCCCATAAAGCTATAAGGCGCTACTGAAATTTATTTTAGTATAACATAAAATTATAATAAATTGCTGTATTTTTTCTTCCCAATTTCTTTTACAGATTATGTTAAATGTTTCTTTTACAGCTTGGGAAATTCAAGAGAATTGATGAAAAATACAGTAAAGATTTCATGAAAATTTATTAATTTTATGACCAATATGAATATATCTTGCACGTTTTACAAAATAAAATAAAAATTTCACTTAATAACTGAATAAATTTCGTCTGTGTAACAGATTATTTCCACTAATTTAAGAATTCTTAGCATTTTAAGTGCTTTTGATGGTAGTTAGCCTTCATGCAAATGGCCTAAATTGAGGATTGTCTTTAATTTTCAAAAAAAAGTTATAATTAAACGGTACAAAATAATCTCAAAATTCATGTGTACATTGTGAAAAATTTCTTATGTAAAAAGATAACGTTGCCGATTCGAACTTCTTTTAAATTATATCGCCGCGATTTTGAGGTAAGCGATGTCGCGTGCGACAACTGCGTAAACTCAATTCCTGTATTCGATGTTTCGATTGAAGAATCAAAGTTTGACATTAGTTTTACTTCTCTCGCTGTTAAGTATACATAACAAGAGAAAGTACTGGAATCGCGACAAATTTAACCTTTTGGATTTTTGCGAATTCCCATGATTTTAGAGCACCCGAGTCCAAAAAAAAACAAAAAACACAAGAAAAATACTTGGGTGTGAGTATGTGTTAGCATCTACAGTGGAACCTCGCTTAACAAACCCCTCTCAATAACGAGTAATTCGCGCAACGAGCAAAACAAGTTATAAAAACGATTTGCTTAACGAGCGACGTTTCGCGTAACGAGTGAAGAATAAAGGATTTAATTATAGGTTTTACAGAGCTCAAAATTTGGCATATCGTTTGGCTGTTTATGAAACATATTTTTTCGATTTTTTTAATTATTTTCTGCGAATTGAATTCGTATTTCAGGCTGGTTCATTCCGCGCTAAAAAAATGATAATGATGATTCACTCTCCTTAACTATGTATATTGTATAATTTTTTTTGAATAAACGTTATACATAAAATATTTGAGTATTTTTTTCGGCTTGGAGCGCATTGTCGTGTTTTACATTAATTTACATCGAAAAAATTGTTTTGTTTAACGAGTGTTTCGCATTAAGTGAATTACTGTAAATAATGTAAATAGACAAATAAAAACAAAATAAATATTGTTCATGTANATATATAATTATATATACAGTACCTAATTTATATATAATTAATATATAATTATATAATCAGTACCTAATTTTT
Source organism: Centruroides sculpturatus (assembly GCF_000671375.1). Taxonomy (NCBI): domain Eukaryota; kingdom Metazoa; phylum Arthropoda; class Arachnida; order Scorpiones; family Buthidae; genus Centruroides; species Centruroides sculpturatus. The sequence goes on from NW_019385772.1 coordinate 132,263, forward strand.
ATATAATTTATATAATACTGTCCAGACGATAGTAATCTCTCCGTAGCGTGGCGCTACGGACGGCGGGAAAGTAGTTCGGCTGCCCGATGACGTTTAACGTAATTATAGGGGGTTTTTTGCTGTTTTTCACGGATACCTTCACAATTTTTTTGCAGTTTTATAGGAATCGTAATTATTGGACCCGTAATTATAGGGGGGTCGACTGTACTTTCCCTCCTTTGTTATGAGTTCGGTTAGGCCCACAATGGAGGGATTGTATGAAGAATGGGTTTACCTCTGGAAAAATTCTTGGGTTTTCGACTTGTCCGGATTGTTTCCGGCTCCCCAGATTGGTATAACAGCACTTGTATCATCCGGTTTTCTGGTCTTTTTTTCGGGTTTTATTCGCATGATTAACGACCAATATTACACACGGGAAACAATACCCGCTAGTGGGTGCGAATCTTCGACAAACAACCAGGGTTTAGTAGTTCGTTCTTCGGCTATTAGCGAGAACTTCTTAAAAACTATGAAATACACTGAGAATAATTATAAATTAAAATTAAAATGTTCAGATAAAAAGCAACATTTCTGTTTCCTAATTCTACGCGTAATTTAAATAATCATTATGGAACAAACGTTAGGTTTTATTCATAATACAGCATGCAAAACATCGGTCATCTGCTGAGGAGAATGACTCCTGAGAGGCCATTTATGGGAAACTCACTCCTATTTAGGTGTTACTAAGGAAAACACGGAAAACTCGACTTGGCCAGTCCATTGTCCAGGCGCATTCCCACAATTAGTTACCAGTATTCAGTGAATTTATGCACGTCACCACTGGAGATCTTGTAAAACAAAGAAAAAACTCGTTATATTTTGCTCTATTGTTACTATTTTCAAGTATCAAACCATAAAAATTAACTGAGTTTTATACAATTTATTTTCCTTATGAGCTTAAAATTTTACAGAAGATTGTCGGTTTTGATTCGCGATTAATTCTGAAATTTACGAATTTATTTTAAAAAATGTTTTCTCAACGTCTTTCATTTAGTTAAAAAAATTACATCTATTATATCTATATTATATCTATATCTATATATATATATATATATATATA
>NW_019385772.1:133654-135323 GCF_000671375.1 Centruroides sculpturatus
AAATTCGAACATAAAATTCGAATATTGGTTCGATTATAGAACGATTGTAAACGTTCCAGAAACGTTGAAAATAGTTCGTTTGACTGGACGTGAACAGGAGACGTTCAGAAATAGAATCGGGACCAGGTCTCTAATTAGTCTGGAAACGGGGGACCTAATTCTTGCATTCTGTGAAAGCGGGTAAGATTGGCTATAATGTAATTATCTTAATCTTCACTATCGTTACTTTTTAAAAACCCAGCGAATTGGGTCCTTGCAGCTAGTTAAATATAATGCTGAATGCCGAATGCCGATTTTGTCTAATGAAAAATAATAATACAAGATTACAGGTTTAATAATAAGTTATTGTTATTTAATTAATTAATGAATTAACTACCATTAACATGTGAGAGCCCGGACTTGACAAAACTTTTTATTCAAAAACTTTTGGAAAAAAAACACCAAAAAAAAGATATAATTACCCACGAACTTGTCCCAAGGTAACACATCCTCTGAATGTGTCACCGAAAACTTAAAAAAAAAAAAATTGCTATTAAACATAGGCTCAAATAATTGCCAAAGACGGGCAAGATATAAAGGAAAGGATCCCCGAATATACTCACCAAAGATTCACTAAAGATCTGATGGCTAGAGTTTCGATGAGGTCGAACTCTGAGTAATTGAACGAGTTACAGAGATGGCCCGAGTGGAAAAAGAGCCAACATAACTTGAAGGAAGGCCAACTCGTATTGTTGAAAGAGACAGACAGAATCCGTATGGATTGAAGAATGCTTCCACAAGATCCATCATCGAATCGTTTTCACCATCAGTTCGAAATGTTGGACAAATAGGGATGGAACATCCCTTTCTGTTGAACAGGATTGAACATTAATTCCGAATTGATTTTATACAGGTTTTAATTTGGATGGTCCGAATATATATAGCAAAAGGAAAACTGAATCTTTTTTTTTTTTTGAATTTTAATCCGAGAGTGGGCAAAAAGGTGTGTTATTTAGTAAACCGGCTTTAATATAGCTGGATACAGAAACCAATGACTGGAAATTAGGACATTTTTATTTTAAATCTTGCATTTTTACAGAATTCATAGACGTAATAATACGAGAAAGCCATCATTGTCAGAGCAACAATATTAATTAGCGCCTTGTTTGTAAGTATTATAAGAATTATCTGTGTCATATTTCTTTAGAAATGTCATTTACTAAACACTTCCTGACACTTAATATACGATCTACTATTAGTGTTTTAAAGTACAGTAGATCCCCCTATAAGACGGTAGATACGTTCCGTTCTTTATGAATCAATTTTGTAGGAATCATAGTTTACGGACTACGGCTGTTTGAAAGGTTTTCTTTCATAAAATTAATCAATTCTAGACTAATTCGACTCAACATTTCCAAAATACGTATATTTTTTTAAAAATAATCCGTATAAACTACGTTATGAACAAAAAATTGTAGGATTACTTACCGAGTGTGTACCCTTTGACTACGCTCGTTGCTAAAGCTTGGTTTCGTCGCGGAACAGCGCATCAAATTGCGGCCGCGATTTCTGATATTATTTTTCTGCGAAAACTTCGTTGACCTTTGGAGACATCCTTAATATAAATAATTTTTATGGCCGTTAAATAAGAAATGTTTCTTTCACAAGAAATGTATAAAATTACAGTACT
>NW_019385772.1:136849-138470 GCF_000671375.1 Centruroides sculpturatus
GCGGCCGCGATTTCTGATATTATTTTTCTGCGAAAACTTCGTTGACCTTTGGAGACATCCTTAATATAAATAATTTTTATGGCCGTTAAATAAGAAATGTTTCTTTCACAAGAAATGTATAAAATTACAGTACTGGACAGACGATAGGTCGCCTAACTCGCCGTAGCGTGACGTTAGACGGCGAAAAATATATATTTAATTATAATAAAGTTACAATAAATTAAGTTAATATATAATTATATATACAGTACCTAATTTATATATAATTAATATATAATTATATGTACAGTACCTAATTTATATATAATTTATATAATACTGTCCAGACGATAGAAATCTCTCCGTAGCGTGGCGCTACGGACGGCGGGTAAGTAGTTCGGCTGCCCGATGACGTTTTACGTATTATAGGAGTTATTTTACCGTTGCCACAATTTTTATAGGAATCATAACTATAGGAAACGCTTTTATAGGGGATCTACTGTAATAAGTTCAACACAACTCGAACTAGTGTTTTCGAAACATTCTTATTTCCAATTTGTAATGTAACTATAGTAGTTGTGAATGATGGCTGAGTGGATGAGGCCTTAAAACGGCAACCTATTTCTATAGGGGAACTGAAATTGAATCCGGGTAGACAAAATCTCTCAGGAATTTTTCCACAGTAGTCTGTTTCAAACACGTTGAAGCCGTTTTTCACCACTCGGTCCTCATCGTGGGCTCAGTCACACACGATGGTCGCTTGTTTATTAAATTACATTTTGCCTAGGGGAGAGCCTTCCGTCAGGTCTTTTTTAAGGATAACTGGCCCCTATTCGAGCAATACAGACGTGGAGAAAACCGAAAAAACTCCACGTGGCCAGTCCGACCTGGCGAGACGCGAACCCACGACCGAACTCCCAGTGTTTAGAAAATGGAACCACTTGGCCACTGGTGGGCAAGTGGTTCCGACATACGACGGAAATAATTTAAAAAAAAAAAAAAAAACATCTTTGTCAGATTTTCCTTACATGTCTAACATCTAAGCAAGGGTCAACTTCTCCAAGAGGGTAATCCTCTTGGCCTGTGGTCCATGTGTTGTTGTATTTATTTATTCTACAAATCTTGTGTTATCGTTTTGTATAAATAAAATTAAAATATTTACTCGTAAACGTATTAAAACTTTATTCGAAATCTCAATTTATTAAATTAAGTTTTTTCAGTGTATTTATAACATATATAATTGAAATTTATTTAAAGGTGTATATTGTGAAATAAAAAAAAATAATAGAAAAAAAACGAATGATAAAAACGAAAAATATGATTTATGAAAATTCAGGTTATACTTTCTTTAATATATTTTTAATTTAATTTTAATATTATAAAACCAATTCTTAAAACCCCTGTTTTTGGTAATGCTTTTTAATAAGATTAAAATACGTGAGGTAGCTCAATTCTCACCTTTGCAATATGCAACAATGCATTAATACATACACGATAACATTCTACTTAAGTTTACGTTTACCGGATTTTGGTGCACCAAGATAGTGGAGAGTTCGCGGCTCCCCCACCCCTGGTAGTGGGGATGGAGTAACTGTAACTGTAAACAATTAGGTATCTAAGAGACGAGTGGTACGAAATCATC
>NW_019385772.1:143520-168801 GCF_000671375.1 Centruroides sculpturatus
GCGGCCGCGATTTCTGATATTATTTTTCTGCGAAAACTTCGTTGACCTTTGGAGACATCCTTAATATAAATAATTTTTATGGCCGTTAAATAAGAAATGTTTCTTTCACAAGAAATGTATAAAATTACAGTACTGGACAGACGATAGGTCGCCTAACTCGCCGTAGCGTGACGTTAGACGGCGAAAAATATATATTTAATTATAATAAAGTTACAATAAATTAAGTTAATATATAATTATATATACAGTACCTAATTTATATATAATTAATATATAATTATATGTACAGTACCTAATTTATATATAATTTATATAATACTGTCCAGACGATAGAAATCTCTCCGTAGCGTGGCGCTACGGACGGCGGGTAAGTAGTTCGGCTGCCCGATGACGTTTTACGTATTATAGGAGTTATTTTACCGTTGCCACAATTTTTATAGGAATCATAACTATAGGAAACGCTTTTATAGGGGATCTACTGTAATAAGTTCAACACAACTCGAACTAGTGTTTTCGAAACATTCTTATTTCCAATTTGTAATGTAACTATAGTAGTTGTGAATGATGGCTGAGTGGATGAGGCCTTAAAACGGCAACCTATTTCTATAGGGGAACTGAAATTGAATCCGGGTAGACAAAATCTCTCAGGAATTTTTCCACAGTAGTCTGTTTCAAACACGTTGAAGCCGTTTTTCACCACTCGGTCCTCATCGTGGGCTCAGTCACACACGATGGTCGCTTGTTTATTAAATTACATTTTGCCTAGGGGAGAGCCTTCCGTCAGGTCTTTTTTAAGGATAACTGGCCCCTATTCGAGCAATACAGACGTGGAGAAAACCGAAAAAACTCCACGTGGCCAGTCCGACCTGGCGAGACGCGAACCCACGACCGAACTCCCAGTGTTTAGAAAATGGAACCACTTGGCCACTGGTGGGCAAGTGGTTCCGACATACGACGGAAATAATTTAAAAAAAAAAAAAAAAACATCTTTGTCAGATTTTCCTTACATGTCTAACATCTAAGCAAGGGTCAACTTCTCCAAGAGGGTAATCCTCTTGGCCTGTGGTCCATGTGTTGTTGTATTTATTTATTCTACAAATCTTGTGTTATCGTTTTGTATAAATAAAATTAAAATATTTACTCGTAAACGTATTAAAACTTTATTCGAAATCTCAATTTATTAAATTAAGTTTTTTCAGTGTATTTATAACATATATAATTGAAATTTATTTAAAGGTGTATATTGTGAAATTAAAAAAAAAATTATAAGAAAAAAACGGATGAGAAAAACGAAAAATATGATTAATGAAAATTCAGGTTATACTTTCTTTAATATATTTTTAATTTAATTTTTTAATATTATAAAAATTATTCTTAAAACCTCTGGTTTTTGATAATGCTTTTTAATAAGAATGAAATAGGTGATGATGAGGTGAGGTACCTCAATTCCCATCTTTGCAATATACTACAATGCATTAATACATACACGATAACATTCTACTTAAGTTTACGTTTACTGGATTTTGGTGCACCAAGATAGTGGAGGGTTCGCTGCTCCCCCACTCCTGGTAGTGGGGATGGAGTAACTGTAAAAAGATAGTGGTACGAAATCATCGAAAAAGCCGCATTACCAGTCTTTTTGTTACCTTTTTTTTACTCTTCACTGGTACTAAGAAAGTCTATATTTTTAATCATACACATTGTGGATTTGTTCAGGCTCACAAAGTGGTGGTCGTAATAAAGCGTTTATGAAACATTTCTGAGAAATTACCACTTTGTTGGATACAGGTTCGATTTTCGTTGGCTCAGAAAATTCATAATAGGTCAACACTGACATGTCACTCCTATCTGAAATGAAAACTTAGAGGACTTTTAACGGCGCTATGACCCCTCTTAGTGCTAGCAAAATGGGAAATTTGAAAAAATTATATTGTAATATAGATGATATTGGGCGCTTCTAGTGACCAGCAGCCAAGTAAATCAATAGCATAATTCAGACTAGACAATTAGTTTGCTTAGTTAGCGGCTTGTCACCTAGGATCAACCAATGTTTTCGTAATAAATAGATATTATAACCAAAAATATGAAATTTACATTGTATTAAAAAAGAGTCAGCAAACATGCAAATATTAAAAGAGAATAAATATCGCATATAAAATAAATAAATTTATTGAAAATTTACGTTAATTCGTACAGCACGATATTAACTAATTCCAACAAATGGCTGTTAAATTTTCGTTTCCTTAATCAGTTTTGAAATCTTCATGAAAATTTTCTGAACAATTAGAAATTTAAACATTCAGAGAAATTTTAAATTTAATTTTTTAATTTTATTTAATTAAAGAAAATGAATAAAGTATAATCTAACATTCTTAATTATATTTATGTTAGAATTAATTAATTAGTCAGAATATTTCAAAAAGTAAAACCTAACAATTCATAATTCTATTTAACCAGAAGGAAATTCTTCACAAGAAATTTTTCAAAGTTCAAGTCTTTTAGGTATGTTTTATCTAAAACCTTACATAACAAATTAAATTAATTTTTATAAACTGTTCTAACACATGTAGACGATAATTGATTAGATCTGTACATAACCATATACCAGTAGTCCAGTGGCTTAAACCACCGATCGCACCTGACCACGAGGAGTAGAGATTTCCAGGTTTTTCGACGTGTATAACACCTAAACAGGGATTAGCTTCCCATAGCAATATTTCCCAAGTGGCATTCCACTTGGCAGATCGCACTGCCGTATTTCATCAAACCAAATCTTTAATTACTAGGTCTGATGACATAGTTAAGATGTCAACTTACCGCCCTGAAAATACGGGAATCGAAAACCTTCAGGAATTTTCGTGGTTGTTTGTCCTGGTTATGTACTGTACCAAATGGCTGCTTCTATTGTGGCCCGACCCATAATGAACATGATGTTAAAAAGGCCCTCTTAATGCTTTTAAAACATAAATAAATTATATATTTAAACTCATAATTCTTTAATATTCTTATTTTTAAAACACCAATTTTTTTAATTAGATGAAAATAGACAGTTTGGCACAATGGATATAATTGAAAATTCTATATACTCTCTTGGTTTAAGAACTCCGTGTATTACAGACATGCTTCGAAATTCAACATTTTACCGTTATTCATCTAGAGAAAATTCCACGACATTTGATATACTTCTTCGCAGAATAAAACGAAACATAAAAAATATTGGAAAGCAAAATTTTATAATGTCTGAAAATATAGACGGTCACAGAGGAGAAAGAGACGTAGATTCTTTGGTTAAATTTATAAATTCCTCCGATCATACGGTTAAAACTAAACAAACCAACGGAACAACTGCTGATCAGATTTGCAGCTTAGCAGGTAAACATTCAATGGATAACGAAGTTTGTAGAAAGAAAGAAGGCCATTCCAGTAAATACAAAATGAAAACTCCTAAGAATTGTAATAAAAAGAAATCAAATCCTACAGATTCCAAGAAGAAAAATAAAATTCGTTATGATAACAGAACACAAGAGAATACAACAGAAAAATTCGTACAGGTAGTATCAATGCCTGAAGAAGGTGGATCTAATCAGCATTTTACAGTTTCAAAGAGTAATCATGCTACAGAAAGTAGAATCTTACCTGAATATTGCGATTTTCCTGGACAAGAAAACTTAGAAGACAATGAATTTAGAGTTGTATTGAAAAAGCATTGTAAGCGTTATCCATTAAAGAAAACGAATGCAAACAGATATTACAATGGTACTTCAGCTGCAGCATATAAGAACAAAAATCAACATCACAGTCATTATGCAAAACGTAAAGAAACTAGTGTTGTTTCATCATCTGTAGATGATCTCGATTTACATTATGCTCATTGTTCGTCCGTTAATGGACCTTTATCTTTTCAAACATGCTCGAATCCCGATTCATCATTGCTACTATCCTATGCCGATATTGCTCGTAAGTCTATTGCTCCAACTTCAAAAGTTTATTGCAGTAATTTATATAGAGCAACATTTTATTCGAGCATCGATAAGAATAAACATGCAGTTACTTTCTTACACGAAAATTCAGAAAATGTCAAGAATCAATTTGTAGATCATAAAGAACCATTAGAAGTAGTTCCATCAAGATCTGAAATTGATTATGACAATTGTAAATTATCTGTTAATGTGCAACCAGAAGTGATTTCAAATCACGAACAATGCATAAATTCCGATACATCATCGGATTTAAAAATAAAAGATTCAATGTTAAAAACCGGTGAAAAATCTGCCATTTACAATATAGATATAGACAATACACTACTTTCAAAATCGAAATTAATTGTCAATAATCCTGAAAATAATAATTGTCACGCAGAAAAAGCATGTATCCGTGAAAGAAAAAAGAATGCCCCAGTCATTATAATGGATAATTATCTGCCAACAAAAAAAATTTGTGATGTCAGTTTTGGCATAGACTCGGATGAATTATTACAAATTATTAATGGTAAATGTACCAAAGAACAAGCTAAACAAGATATCAATCTTTATATCTCTTCTATGAAATCACAAGAGAAGGAACGTGAAAAATCATTAGAATTGTCATCTTCTTCAGTAACAGGTACTGTTGAAGAAATCGAGAAAGATAATGGGCAGAAATCTGATAAGTACTCCAGCTCATCGTCAATTGTATCTTTATCTAATGATACTCTTGAAAAGGACGGAAATAATGCATGTACTCCTGAGAGTAAGCTAGTGTTATTTAAATCTGGACAGCTTCTGCATTGGAAAGACGTTGACACAGATAAAGAAAGTTTCAATTTTCATCACATTGTTCAATTTTTGAAAAAATGTGAGTAAAATTTATTTTAATTACCATTGTATCTAGTAAATATATTATAGATTTTTATTGGTGTATACAGAATGGCCATAATCAGTTTCCTTACTCACAGCACTAAATCTGTAACCAGTAAGCGGATTGGGATCAAAATTTATGCACAGACTATTCAAAAATTAATTGAAAAACGTTCGCTTTACAGAATAAATACATAAAACAAAAGAACAAAAACAGCACGAAAACGCTTTTATTCGTAGCGCAATGGACCTTGCGCTGTTCACTGAACTAAGGAAAGTTGATCAATGTGTGCATCATTGTTCAGATGTAAAATTTGAAGGTGATAAACATACAATTAATAGTTGGCTCTAATCGTAATTGTCTTAAAATAACAGATTGAAATGTTACTTTAAACTTGATCTTCAGTTTTCATTTTTTACACTGTTTTGTTTCGTATACTTTCTTGTAAAGTTTCATCTAGCAGAACTTTCTAATTTAACTGTTTTTGCTTCCTAGCACGCATAGTCCATGTACAAATTTTGGTGCCAAACCAGTTATTATTTACAGATACAGAGTGTTCTGAATAAGAAAACTTTAATTATAACAACTCTATATTTAGTAATTATATTTGTTTACATTATTCAATGCGAATTCTTGGCATGAAACTAAGTGTTGATAATGTCACACAAGCATGTATATCACGCTGGAAACAAGTAGAAAAAGTTTGAAGTTGAGTATTTTTTTGTGGGTGATATGTCTCAAATGTCTTCTTTACTTATCAGCCCTGCCATTGAGAGCCTGGCCGAATCTACAATAAAAGTAAAAGAAAGTTTATCAATCTGTTTTAACTGTATGAGAATTTCTTATATGCTTTATTTATTATATGAGAATTTATTGGAAAATTAATTCGAGGTTTTTTCGGAATTTTTCGTTAACGATTTATCTTATACGCAAAAAGCGCAATTGCCTGAGGCCTCCACTAACACATGGCCAAAAACCAATATTTTTTAAACTTATTACTGTAGAAAGAGTATCGAATATTAAATTTGGGACACATCCGGGTACCCTAGATACCAGCGTGGTGCAAGCGCAGAGTATACTGGACCAACACAGTAAGATACTAGGGAATTTCTTTCAAAAATTTCCCCCAAGTAAAATGTTCGAAATCAACACTGTATACGGGACCCCTTAATTCTAATTTAACTGGGCCCCTTAAAGCTATAAGGCGCTACTGAAATTTATTTTAGTATAACATAAAATTATAATAAATTGCTGTATTTTTTCTTCCCAATTTCTTTTACAGATTATGTTAAATGTTTCTTTTACAGCTTGGGAAATTCAACAGAATTGATGAAAAATACAGTAAAGATTTCATGAAAATTTATTAATTTTTTTGATCAATATGAATATATCTTGCAAGTTTAACAACATAAAATAAAAATTTCACTTAATAACTCAATAAATTTTGTCTGTGTCACATAGATTATTTTCTCTAATTTAAGTATTCTCAGTTTTTTAGATAAATAATAGCGTGTGTGACGCCGTCTGTTATGATATATTCTTATAAAAACACTTTTTACTTTATTAATTACTAGCGACTTGTCCTTGGCTCTGGTTTTTGAAGGGGTGTGGAACTAAGAGATGGTGATAAAAACAATGGTCCCGGTAAGTAAAATGTGCATTTATTGACCTGAGTATTTATAATAATGAAAGTGTAAAAAATAAAAACTTTTACAGACTTGCGGGACTAAGATAAAAGATCTTTTTTGTTCCATTTCACTACTTTGGAAGGTCGAAATTTCTCAAAAACATTATTGTTAATTCAACCTAAAGCTATAGGTTATGGTGTGGTAATCCAGCTAATTTCAATGAGTTAAAAAAGCTTACGGGGTACATTACTATTTCGAAAATGGAATCAATACATTTGTATGTTGTTCAAGTTCCCTAATCGTTGTGATTAGCTATGAAATTAGTTTGGCAACATATTTCTTTTTAGATGATAATGTTGCTCTCTCGTATATCCATTTGTGGTTTACGTATTATAGTAAATGTTATCAAATTAACAGTGAATTTGCAATCACCGAGACGCATAAGTTGTTTAGCAAAATCCTCTGCAGATCTGTCTCTAAATAAATGGATCATCATATTCGTTAAAAAAGACAACTTTTAAACCCGATTCCGCAGTGATGATGCCTTTAGGCATGCATTAAAATACCCAGCAAGTGTCGGCAAGCAAACCAGCAATCTCTTATCAGAGATACAAAAATCGATAATCAGGTTGTATTTATGATTTTTGTCAACAGATAACACTAAATGAAAGGATGAGAAAGCTATTTACTATCACAATATTTTGGACTAGTATACAGCTTAGTGTCTTTTCTAGGATCTAAGTATTACTCACACAAACTTTGGTCCAAATCGGTTTAAGAATAAAAATTTGTATAACGGACAAATCAACAAACCAACAAGAATTGATTTATACACACTATACACATATGATACGTATCTCTATCTATTTCTCCACCTCTCCAGTTTTAACGAGGACAACACATTAAATATCTCATATAATAATAAAATCAATTTATTATGTATATATGCCTGTTTCCAAACTGTAACTGCTGCATAACATAATATGATATAGTTATATATATAGTAGCAGACAAGTCCGGCGTTACTCGGGCAAAAAAAATAACGATAGCGAAGATTAACCTATTATACATTACTATCTGCAAGATCCTGCTTCGCTGGGTTTTTATTTGTATGTAATAGTATAGTTTTATATATATATATATATATATATATATATAAAACTGTTTTTCTAAGTAATCTAGAATCTAGCTGCAAGGACCCGCTTCGCTGGGCAAAAAGTAACGATAGTGAAGATTAAGATAATTACATTATAGCTAATCTTACCCGTTTTCACAAAATGCAAGAATTAGGTCCCCCGTTTCCAGACTAATTAGAGAATTTTTACGTTTAGTCAAACGAACTATTTTCAACGTTTCTGGAACGTTTACAATCGTTCTATAATCGAACCAATATTCGAATTTTATGTTCGAATTTAATTCGAACAAATTCGAACAAAACATTCGAAATAGAAAGCCACTTTCAACTACTTTTAGCCTCATATCTCCCGCACCCTTATAGCTATCGAGACGCAACCACGCCTATGCACGAATGGAGACTTGGGGCTACCACCACATACAAACACCATTCACGTGCTATGTGAAGTTTTGGCGAAAACGTGAGATATAGGGACATACATGTCCATTTATATATATATATATATATATAGATTATGAGAGGTAAATGGCTAATTGAATTGGATGGGATTGTTGTGATATACCAACGCAACACATGGGTGATCTACCATGGGCAAGATGTCTCATAGCAAAACTTTTTATGGAATTAGTCAGTTATTTATATGCCGCTAAGTATAAAATACACGAAATACTTAGCCCATTAATGAGGCGCGAATCTGCGATCAATTCCCAGTGTTTAGTGGTTTTATCTCTCGGCCAATTCTTGGCCTATTACATTTTGAATCTTTCATATTAAAACGTAAAATTGTATATATTTACATTTTTCATCAAAAAAACTATAAAAATTTCACCATTTTAAACATTTTTAATACGTAACAATGCCGACTGAAATGAAATAATGAAGTAGTAACGTATATTGTTAATACGCATTTCTTCAATTCTAATTATGAAACCTAAACGAATATTGTACAATTTACTTTCTTTTTTACGTCTAAATGCTTGTATAAAATTGTAAGAGTCAATTTAATAATTTTTAAAGTTTTTAGTAAGTTTATTTTATGTTTTATACATAAATTTTTAGGAAATATAACTCTGAAAATGAAGATTCTTCTTTGTATAAAGATGTAAGTGTGCATATCCGTTTGGTTTAATTTTATCAATAGTAAGTCTACAAAAAAAGTCTAGTATGCTATTCTTTTAAACAGTGTCCACCGGTGGCTTAGTGAGCTAAACTTTCAACATTAAGCCGTGTTATGTGCCACTAGTGACACATGTTATGTGCCACCAGTGGGTGCGGGTTTCCGCCTCGCCAATGGAATGGCGACTTGAAATTTTCCGGGTTTTCTTCGCCTGTTTAACTCTCAAATAGGGACTAGATTTTCATAAAAAGTTCTTCCGGGAGGCATCCCCTTAAAAGATCTCTCCTGTTGCATTGCTTTATTCCATGAATCCAACGATGATAATCTTATTTATATCCAGAATATTGAAAATGAAGACGAATCAAAATGGTGTCCTGAAAATTTCGTTTGTTTGCAACGACTCGATAAAGGCAATTTCGGTGAAATATTCCTGATTCAACATAAAGAAACTTCAGAAAAAGCTGCTCTTAAAGTTTTATTTAAACAACATTACCAAGTTTCAAATGCAAGTTGATGTTACAAGTAATAATTTATACATATGTATGCAAATTTTGAAAACAGTTATGTTTATTTTAACTATAGCCGATATGTGTGCAGAGAGAGAGAAGAGGGTGGAAGATGGCCTGTCGTCATCCACATATTGTTACGTTCAGAACATATTTTGAAACTACAGATAGGTTCGATAGTTAATTATATTTAACTATACAAAGTGCCCCATAAGTCTGGCCCCGTAGGAGTTAAAACAATTCGAATTTCTTCTTACTCAGAATAAACAAACATTAAACATAACCACTATGAGACTAGACTTTTGAGACACACTAAGATATACAATGGCCTTACGCATGTAAAGTATAACATAAAAGTAATCCTTTATAACTTATTTCATCATAGTTTCAACTTCATATCTGATTATATTCCCGGCGGCAATCTGTACAGGTTCGTCACAAAGAACGGTCCTCTAGGAGAATATGTGACCAAAATACTCACTTCTCAACTTGGTTCTGCTATCCAATATATACATAGTAAAGGTAAACATAGTTGAACACACGTTATACATAATTCTTGTTTTAAAATTCGTTTTGATTCAGGTATTATACACCGCGATATCGGTGCAAAAAATATCCTGTTATCACAAGATGGAAATGCATTATTGACGGATTTTGGCCTTTGCACAGTGAGATTTTAATTAATTACATTAAGGATTCGCGTATTTCGCGCGATGGCATAATTTGTTTATATGAACTTTTTTATCATTTCAGTTAAAACTAGAATCGTGTACTTTATGTGGCACACCCGTGTATATGGCACCGGAAGTTTTAAAACACGAAAAATATGGTAAGATCGTAAGTGTGTTTTTAGCATTTAATATATAATGGATTGGTAAATTTGGCAATGTCTTAATGTAGTTTAACATAATACCGTTATGTAAATGTACTGTATTTAGTACTGTATTACTTTCTGGCTATTATATAATATAACAGACAGAAGTGTTTGTGTGTGTTTGTCTTTGGAGCACAATTTAATTCGTCTACTTTTTAGTTTCATAACTTCAGTGCCTTTTGTGGAAAATTTCTGAAATATTGTAGACAAATTTGTATGTTAGAGTTATTGATGATATTAAATTTTGATGGTTATAGGAACAGGGACTTGGGAGATAGAGGGAAGCACGTATCGTATGTCGAGTGGGGTCTGACTTAATTAAGATTTCACATATTGAAACAATTAAAAATTTTTTTATAAAGCTCATCTCTGGCCTCAAAATTAAGCTTTTTGCCATTTTATTATAATTTATAATATTCTGTAAAAAGTTTTTTTTTAGATAAAATCTCGTAACTGATGGCGCCATAGATAATTTTAACTTTTGCTCGGAAAGTTACGCAACTTGTTGCTGGATTTTATATCAAATACTGCATATAGCCATATTTGTTTCTATATTGCCTACTTGGACCTTGTTTTACTATACCGGTGTAGTTTCTGATTAACAAAAATAGAGGAAGTCGTACTCAAAAGTGATAACAAAATATCAGATTTTCGAATTAATTTTTGTTTTATATAAAATTTCAGATAAATCTGTAGATTGGTGGTCCTTCGGTGTATTAGTTTATATGATGTTGGTAGGAAAAACCCCAATTGATATCTATCTGCAAGGGTTAAACAGTCCATCTACCTCTACAATCATGTGCCAAACTATTAAGGTTACAGGTGAGTATTTAGATCATCTGAAAGTTTTCTTTCTGATAAATACAGTAATATACTTTGTAATGATTAAAAGTAGTGATTTTCCTCTGTATTTCTAGACAGTTTAGATCCAAGTTCAATATTTCCTCTAGATTTATCCCAAGAAGCGAAATCTTTCATCACGCAACTCCTGCAGAAAGTAAGTGAGATAAAGTAAACTGTATAATAGTTCAACCTTCCCCTCGCTTATAAATTGCTAATTTTATTGCTTTTTAGGATGTTAAAAAGCGATTGGGTTCGAGAAACGAAGAAGAAATTAGAAAACACGAGTTTTTAAAGGGCATTCCCTGGCCACTAGCAACACGTTAGTTGTACGGTGCAATTTTAAAAAGTCATGTAAAAGTATTACACTATTATTAAATTTTGTAAATTATTTCCTAAATATACGGCGATTTTGCGGTCAGGAAACGAAGCGACGAGTGGTTGTCAGTGAAGACAGATATATGAAATCTGCTTACGTAATAAAAATATACGTATATAGACGAGTAGCGACTACACGAAGCAATGTATTAGGATAAATGAAGCGAGAAGCGATAGATTGTAAACAATCCCACGCTACTCCCTCCATGCATAATTGTGATGCGACATAAATGTGATTTCGTGCGAAATAACACCCTAGATCAGGGGTGGCCAACCTTTTGCATACCATGCGCCAATTTTTTGATAGACGAGATCAGATGCGCAGTGGCGTACCGTGAGTTTTAGCAGCCCGGGGCGGAGAGAAATTTCGGCCAACTCTTAATTAGGTATTTCAATTCAGAAGACGAAAATTCAGTTTTGCCACAGAACAAGCAATCAAAAATGCGGTTGTAGTGTAGCTACCCGTATAAAATAGTTCTATATGACATTAGTGGTGTACAGTACTGCAATGAAGCCAAATCTGGCAATGTTGCTCAGAACCGACTAAAGCGCCATTTGCAATCGTCCAATGCGCCAAGTTTGGCGCATGCGCCACGTTTTGGCCACCCCTGGTATAGTATTATGTTTGGAAAATTAAAATTATAAATTAATTAGTAAGAAATTAGCAAAACATTCGAAAAGATTTTTTTAAAAAATGACGTCACTGTGCATTTGAAATACAACCGCGTCGCAAACACGCTGTAATATCATTTTTACCAACGTGGTTTTTACAATCTTTCCGTGGGTGGATGCGCTGACTCGGTTGTGTTATATGTTGAAACTTCCAATCATTGCCGCCTATCAGAGGACTTCATAGAATCAGTTTTTTATACGGAATTTCCTGATAAATAGTTCAGTTCATTCGAACTGAAAATACAACAAAATAGTTTTCCCACCAAACGAAAGGTTCCCGAAATCAAACGGAGCCATGGTCCATTCGAAAACCAAACGGAACCATCGTCCGTTCAATTCTCGTACGTGTTTCTGTACGTAGGCTATGCCTGATAAAAGGACACCAAATGTAAGGAGCTGAAAGGATTTTGGCCCTTTAATAATCTTTATATGGTTTGAGGGCCGGCATTATTTAAAATATTATTAGAGCACCGAACGGATTCCGGTTTATCCAAATTGAACCTTCTTTTTTAATAAGGCATGCAAAGTGCTGTCTTAGATCCTGCTTAGATCGATCAATGACGGTGTCACCTCTCTCTGAGAAAAAATCTGTATTTCTACTTCTCGCAATTATGGGCACGCGGCATAACGTGGTGTACACCTTAATATATTAAATTTGCAGAAAATATCGGAAACACAACTCAAATCTCTTAAGCTGGATATCCACTTGATCGATTTCGCCGTACCAAGCCGGAATATAATCACGTGAATTTTCTGTAATTCTCACAGTTAATATACACTACACGATCCGCACGTCATTTGTATGCTGACTGGTGGGAACAACGGAGAGTAAACCAGATGTTTGTTGACGAGGCAACATCTGTATGATGGATTATAGATGCGAAGGGTTTCACACCATTCTAAAATTGGTAATTTATTATTTTAATATTATATTAATTCATTAGTAATATAGCGTCGGAAAATCCATTTCCTTGCATCGATTTCTGATTTCCGAAAAACTCAATTGGCGCATAATAAACTTTCCTGTTTTCACAATGATAGTTCTGGATCGGATAGCACATCCCTGCTGCAAGTTATTGGAGACAAATTTTAATTATTATTTGATCGGATTCTACTATTGACTTTCTTTTTTTGTAGTTTATTTAGATTCCGTATAAATAATAAATAATTTTGTTTATACGGAAGCGTTACTCTGTTTCTGTATTTGCCAGAAATGTTGGAGCTGAAAATTCACATTAGGTTTGTATTTTTAAGTTTAATATATAATTTTTCAAACAAATCCGTAGTAGTTTATACGTTATATTGTTTCCTTTCTGATCCTCTTTTCCAGTGGCGTGCCGTGACATTTGATGATAGGGAAGCTGTGTTTCTATAAAAAGCCGACTTCCAGGGGCAATCAGTCAGCAATGGTCTAGGGTCCATTCGTATTCGTTTGTTCGATAAGCCAGTAAAAACCGTAGACTTCTTTAAATGTATTTTTAATTAATAGATTATCTAACGCACTTAATAAATAAGCAAGTTCAATATAATTAACTCTGTTATATTAGATTTAATNAAACAATCACAATATTAACGTAAATACAGTAATTAAATCTAACTATCAAATACAATATATTTGTATATCGAACTTATTATATAAAAAATAACAGAAATTTTGAAAGAAAATATCGATTTACAGTATTTTATATTAATTTTCACATGGAAGAAGCTTTCGTAGAAAAATTTTAGTGGCTTTTACTATTGGCTTCACTTTCTGACAAGCCGCTTTCATAAATATTTCTTTTAAAGTTTTAGGTTTTTCGGTACAATCCACCCAAGGGAGACTGCATTTTAACGTTTTCTGTACTCTATGAAACCTTCTAATTAATTTCGACCATAAAGGTTCTACCTTCTTGCAATGAAAATTGATTCCTGTCATCTTCCTGAATGTTGCTCTGCTTTCTTTTTCAAAAACTTTGGTCATTCTTTTGGGCATTCCCCAAACATATTTTTTATTCTCCTTCGAGTTACTCCGAAAGATGCTCCAAATCTTTGAGACTGGAAAACTTTGTTGGTCGTCACCGTAAGATGTTTCGTGGGATTCTAAATAAATAAACCAATAGAATTTGCTATTAACAAATATAATTAAAAAACTTTAATAATTATTTCAATTAACCAGATGAGACTTATCAAACTGCAATGGAGCCTAAATAATCGAGATCATATTGAGAAAATACTTTTATTAGTGGTTAATGGAGTGCATTTCGGTCCTCAATGGATCTTCCTTAGCTATAATTATATAAATTCATATACCTGCAATATTTAACATAATAGTAACAGGTTACATAGTTACACTGTAACTGTTCGTACTTCCATTCCATCACAATTTCTACCTACAGTTCAATCAGACAGTCCTCGTATGACACCTCTATCATCTGGTTTATTAAGATAATTAGTAAATTATTGTTTTAGAGGAAGAAGTTTACAATTATAATTAAACCAAATTAACGAAGTAAAATATAAAATGTACCTTTAAAAATTTCAAAAGTCATCCACCCGAAAAGAAAAGTGAAAATGAAAACGAAAAGAAATGTCAAGACTCTGATTAACGCCATTTTTTCGAAAAAAAATACAGTATCAAAACAAACTTTTAACTAAAATACCGAACTTAAATGAAAAAAGAACAAGAAGAACATTCGTAAGACATTAAACGTAACGGAAATAATTTAAATTAAAATGACGGAAAGAATGTTCTAAATCAGGGGTGGCCAACCTTCTGCATACAATGCGCTAATTTTCTGACAGACGAGTTCAGATGCGCCATATAAATCGAACACTTTTTATACAGTCTTACGTTCAATGTTAGGGGTTGATAAATAGAGATAAGAATATATCTGCTTCGCTTAGGAGAGAAAAGGGAATAACTTAATCACGCAGTTGAATTAATTAATTTATGACAGTTTATTGAAGCACCAATTTACAATAGTCACCAATAATCTCCTGTATGAGAGGGTGATTGCTTGATGATGGTGCTATAGCTGCCAGAGTCTCGTTTGGTGAAGATTACTCTGCACCACAATTATTGGCACTGAAAATCAGCTTGGAATAACTTTAATCACAATAAATGTTTTCAACCATTTACACGCCTGTAAACTGATCGGAAATAAAGATCGCAAGACTCACAATACATGCATACACTGTAATTTACTATGTGGAGAACATTCATTTTATTTGAAAAATAGACTGTAACGAATTGTGCAACAAATGAACTTGCCAAGACAGACTATAAAAATTTTTTTTTTTTTTTTATTTTTTTTATTGGCAAAAAGCCAAATCTGGCAATTTTGCTCAGATCAAACTGAAGCGGCACTTGTAATCGTCCAATGCGCCAAGTTTGGCGCATGCGCCACGTCTTGGCCACCCCTGTTCTAAATCAATAGAACATTCGTACAATTCAAACATCTCAGTGCAACGAATTGCTTAACTTTCCCAGCAACTGCGTATGTTTCGCCATCTGTTATTAAAATCTTTTTATATGTTTAATTACTATAGAATGGCAGAAAGCTTAATTTTGAGATTCCATTGCAAAATTACATATTTTTTATTATTCGCTATTCTTATGGATTTACGAAAACACGCTAGACGAAACCTGGCTTTCAATAAAGAGGCTGCCTTTTGTGCCTTTATTAGAAGAGCCTTTCTCTATTGCAGTAGTATAACAGATAGACAGAAAGAAATCAATAGGATAACTCAGATCGCTAGAACGCTATGATACAATGAGAATATGATAACAGCACTGATCAGAAGCTACAAAATAAACAGAGCAAAGGCTGCAGACAGAGATTTAAGGAATGATAAAGACAAGATCGAGAAAGAAAAAATAGCAGGAGTAAACAAGATCTGATACGAAAACTTAGAACTAGACATCAAGAAAAATTATATTTGGTGTCACTAATAGAAATTTGGGAGTCAGATTGAAAGAGCATAATTACAATATCAGCAAAGGATCGAAATTATTATTAAATTTTTAAATTATTTCTTAAATACACGGCGATTTTGCGGTCAGGAAACGAAGCGACGAGTGGTTGCCAGTGAAGACAGTTATATGAAAACTGCTTACGTAATAAAAATATACATCTATAGAAGAGTATCGATTATACGAAGACATGTATTAAGCTTAATAAAGAGAGAAGTGTTAGATTGTAAACAATCCCATGGAACTTGCTCTATGCATAATTGTGATGCGACATAACTGTGATTTTGTGCCAAATAATACCCTAGATAAAGAAATCATAATAATTAATTCATTAATCAATCAATGGTGACGTGCAAAGCGATAAAATTTGCATGCCTTTACGCTTATCGCATACACTATCCGGTAATATAAGGAGAAGTCAAATGAAAAGGAGACAGATGGGAAAAAAGTAAGTAAACTGTTTATTATTTCAAAAGTAATGGCCATAACTGTTAATATATTTATCCCACTGTGAGAAAAGGTGGTCAATGCCTTCGTGGAATAATGTTCGTGGTTGCCTACGGAACCACGATTGTACCCAGGCGTGCTCCTCTTCATTCGAAGGAAATCAACGGCCACGAATGTCTTTCTTCAGAGCTCCAGAAATATGAAAATCGCACGGGGAGAGATCGGGACTGTATGGAGGATGTGTAAAGGCTTCCCAGAGAAAGTTGAAGCGCGCCATAAAGTCCTAACGTCCAGGAATGTTTACGGACGGCATCATTCCGTTGCAGGATAATGTTGATCGCGCCCATGTTGCCAAGGTTGTTTCGCTACGCTGCAGAGATTTCGCTGGGAAACCCATTATATTAAAAAATACTAATAAGTAGAAATAGATTATTTTTGTGTATTAGATTTGATGAAATTATCTTAGAAAAATTAAGAACTGTAAATACTCTTCAGTTTGTCCATTTTAAATTTATATTCGCTGATACGGAATTGCTGTACATCTATGAAGATAATAACAAAAAAAGGTATGAATTACAAAAAAAGTAACAGTAATAAATAAGCACATTTATAAAACAAAGCAGTTACACATATAACTTCAAAAAATTGATAAATTTTTTACATTAAATGAGGACTATAAAGGAAGTAGAATTTAATAAATACAAAACTTATTTCACTTTCATATTAAAGATCTTTTAATAAGAGAGTAAAATAATAACACGAATATATGCTTATGCAATATGAATTTTGCAAAAATATTTCACCACATTATTGCAATTTTAACTTCGTACACGGTTGTACGTGGATTACACAGGCAAGGGTTATAACTGTTTAAAATAAAATTTTAGCAATTGTTTATTGTCATATCGACACAATAACAGGCTGCAATTTTTATTCGTCTTTTTCAAATCCTTAATTTAAAAAAAAATTACGTGATTTCCGATTCACACCGGAAGTTCGCATGTACATAATTGAGCCCCGTTGTTTAAGCTTTTCATGTCTGGTCTTGATTTTCATGTATTTAACTCTGTTCTCGACATTAACTAAGGACAGATGGACAGACAATAGAAATGTATACTCGTGCAATTCAAAAACTGCAGCCTATTAACA
Organism: Centruroides sculpturatus; assembly: GCF_000671375.1. Lineage (NCBI taxonomy): Eukaryota > Metazoa > Arthropoda > Arachnida > Scorpiones > Buthidae > Centruroides > Centruroides sculpturatus. The sequence goes on from NW_019385772.1 coordinate 161,058, forward strand.
ATACGTTTGTGTTTAAACACTCTCACTAACATTATTATATTATAACTATTCCTTTAAACGTCAGAAGAATGTTATTTCAGTTAATCACGTGGAGTTTTCCGAGTTTTCTTTACGTTTCTACACCTAAATAAGAACCAGATTCCGATACAAAGTTCCTTCTGGAAGCATCCCTTTAGGAGATCCGTTGCGAGTTGCGTTGCCTTGTACAAACAACAAAAAACAAACTTAAATTTTTTTGGGAGGTTTTCAACTACAAACGTCGTGATTGAGTTGCAATTTGGAAAAGTGTACACCTATAAATTTTTACTTTCATCCGTTTGACTGTCCTTCCTTAATTTCGAGACTGGTGTTAGACAGATGAACGTCCAGAGAAGATGTAGAAAGCATCGGGATGCAATAGCAAGTAACCGTCGGGTCAACCGTGGGAGACTAGGCCACGGTTACGCGCCTCACCAGTAACTTCAAGCCCATTTCAATCTAGAGATGCCAAGCTTCAAAACTCGCTAAAAAGTTTTCTTTTCGTTTACAGAGCCGTATACGGCTGACGCCACAGTCGAGATGGGTAATTGTATATTTCTTGAACTTTAACAAATGGCTTTTGCGCTAGTTTCTTTTTAATTTAAGATTTATGTGTTGTTTTCTTTTATAAATTATTCAAAAAATGTGTGTATATGTAGTTGCAGTTATTTGAAGTTTAAAAATCTAAATTTAAACCCTACTTTTAATACAGAAAATGTCACTTTCAACTCTAAATAAAAAACGAAAGATTAATGAGGAGGGAAGAAAATTTCAAGAAAGGTGGGAGCTGAACTATGTTTTTGCGTGAAAGTGAACAATAAAATTGCAGGATTTGTGTCACGACTGATAAGAAAATTACAAAATGAGGATCCAGATAAACCAAAAATCAAGGCTTTTCCATTGCCTTATTTATAAATAATTTTAATCGCCGTTAAATAAGAAATGTTCCTTTCACAAGAAATGTATAAAATTACACTACTGTATTTGACTTACAGTANCGTTGCTGGATTTTATATCAAATACTGCATATAGCCATATTTGTTTCTATATTGCCTACTTGGACCTTGTTTTACTATACCGGTGTAGTTTCTGATTAACAAAAATAGAGGAAGTCGTACTCAAAAGTGATAACAAAATATCAGATTTTCGAATTAATTTTTGTTTTATATAAAATTTCAGATAAATCTGTAGATTGGTGGTCCTTCGGTGTATTAGTTTATATGATGTTGGTAGGAAAAACCCCAATTGATATCTATCTGCAAGGGTTAAACAGTCCATCTACCTCTACAATCATGTGCCAAACTATTAAGGTTACAGGTGAGTATTTAGATCATCTGAAGGTTTTCTTTCTGATAAATACAGTAATATACTTTGTAATGATTAAAAGTAGTGATTTTCCTCTGTATTTCTAGACAGTTTAGATCCAAGTTCAATATTTCCTCTAGATTTATCCCAAGAAGCGAAATCTTTCATCACGCAACTCCTGCAGAAAGTAAGTGAGATAAAGTAAACTGTATAATAGTTCAACCTTCCCCTCGCTTATAAATTGCTAATTTTATTGCTTTTTAGGATGTTAAAAAGCGATTGGGTTCGAGAAACGAAGAAGAAATTAGAAAACACGAGTTTTTAAAGGGCATGCCCTGGCCACTAGCAACACGTTAGTTGTACGGTGCACTTTTAAAAAGTCATGTAAAAGTATTACACTATTATTAAATTTTGTAAATTATTTCCTAAATATACGGCGATTTTGCGGTCAGGAAACGAAGCGACGAGTGGTTGTCAGTGAAGACAGATATATGAAATCTGCTTACGTAATAAAAATATACGTCTATAGACGAGTAGCGACTACACGAAGCAATGTATTAGGATAAATGAAGCGAGAAGCGATAGATTGTAAACAATCCCACGCTACTCCCTCCATGCATAATTGTGATGCGACATAAATGTGATTTCGTGCGAAATAACACCCTAGATCAGGGGTGGCCAACCTTTTGCATACCATGCGCCAATTTTTTGATAGACGAGATCAGATGCGCAGTGGCGTACCGTGAGTTTTAGCAGCCCGGAGCGGAGAGAAATTTCGGCCAACTCTTAATTAGGTATTTCAATTCAGAAGACGAAAATTCAGTTTTGCCACAGAACAAGCAATCAAAAATGCGGTTGTAGTGTAGCTACCCGTATAACATAGTTCTATATGACATTAGTGGTGTACAGTACTGTAATGAAGCCAAATCTGGCAATGTTGCTCAAAACCGACTAAAGCGCCATTTGCAATCGTCCAATGCGCCAAGTTTGGCGCATGCGCCACGTTTTGGCCACCCCTGCCCTAGATGAAGAAAACAAAATAATTAATTATAAATGTATAAGAGAAACATATGCAATCTTTGATCGCGAATCGCTAGCGATGAGGAAATTGACGTAAGTCAATGGTAGACGTGGCAGGCGATAAAATTTGCATACCTTTACGCTTATCGCATACGCGATCCGGTAACACTTATATTGACACGATACGAGAACATTTACTACTGAAATTGGGACGTTGCCGATTCGAACTTCTTTTAAATTATATCGCCACGATTTTGAGGTAAGCGATGTCGCGCGCAACAACTGCGAAAACTCAATTCCTGTATTCGATGTTTCGATTGAAGAATCAAAGTTTGACGTTAGTTTTACTTCTCTCGCTGTTAAGTATACATAACAAGAGAAAGTACTGGAATCGCGACAAATTTAACCTTCTGGATTTTTGCGAATTCCCACGATTTTAGAGCATTTGAGTCCAAAACAAAGCGAAAAACACAAGAAAAATATTTGGGTATGCGTATGTGTTAGCTTGTACAATGGAACCTCGCTTAATAAGCCCCTTTCATAACGAGTAATTCGCATAACGAGCAAAACAAATTATAAAAACGACTCGCTTAACGAGCGACGTTTCGCGTAACGAGTGAAGAATAAAGGATATAATTATAGCTTTTACATAGCTCAAAATTTGGCATATCGTTTGGCTGTTTATTAAACATGTTTAATAAACAGCCAAACGATTTAATTAATTTTTCTCAGCAAATTAAGGTGTTGTGTTTTTTGGATTTACATACAAGTGCTGAGTGAGTGTACGCTAGTTAAACATGTTTTTCGCTTTTTTTTATTATTTTCTGCGAAGTGAATTCGTATTTCAAGTTTGTTCATTCCGCGCTAAAGAGAAGATGATAATGATTCACTCTCCTTCACTATGTATATTGTATAATTTTCTTTGAATAAACGTTATACATAAAATATTTGAGTATTTTTTCGGCTTGGAGCGCATTATCGTGTTTTACATTAATTTATATCAAAAAAATTGTTTCGTTTAACGAATGTTACGCATTAAGTGAATTACTGTAAATAATGTAAATAGACAAATAAAAACAAAATAAATATTGTTCATGTAGAGCGACGATTATCGACAGGATCGCTATAAACTTCTTGGAGTCAGTGGAATTTTAAAATGTTTCGACGGAACTCAAGAGAACAATTGGGGGTCGAAGAAACTGCGATGGATCAATTGTTGGTAGTAAGTTCTCACATTCCTTGCATGTTACGGAGCTTGCATAATTTGAAAGAAGAACTATTAACTTACTTTGCAAAACTGGACTCTGAAGTTGACAATGAGCATAGATGGATACTAAATCCTTTCATCGATATGTCAGTACAACTGGCTGATCTAACCACGAAGATAAAAAAAATCTTATAGATTTAGCTGCGGACGATATGCTTAAAATGGAATTTCATTCAGAAATATTGACGTCTTCTAGATGAAAAAAAAAAAAAAACAAATGTATTCAGAACTGGCAAGGGAGGCTATTAGTGCCATTCGCCACTTCTTACCTATGTGAATTAACGTTCTCTTCAATGGTCGATATAAAAAGTAAAAAGAGAAATAGGCTTCAATTAGATAATCATTTAATTATTTGCGTCTCAAAAATAGAACCACGTTTCGACAAATTATTAAAAAATAAACAGGCATAGCCTTCTCATTGAAACCGTATTTTTTATTGTAGTGTAGGACCGACAAACACTTGTCTTTTTCTTTTAGGTGCGAAATCCTGTGTAAGGCTTTGCGATCCCCTTGGGGGTCGCGACCAACAGGTAAAAAAACGCTATATTAGAGGCATGTGCACTCGGCATCGGAGCTGAAGACTAGCATAGTGCGACTTTTCTCGTAGATTCTGTGACAATTCCGCGTTGTTCTAAGTACCCTCAGAACAACGCTGTATAGCACATTTTGAGGAAAAACGAGGTTTATGTACAACATCAATGTATAGCACTTCCTTCACACGGAATACCGTATATACTTATAGTAGGAATTTCCATTTTTAGATGCTTTTATTATTCTATCACCTGATCATCCTACATTGAGCACATTGCGTAAATGTGTAAAATGTAATTTCATTCTTCTAATAAAATTATGTTTACTTTCTTATTACTGTTAACCTTGTAGCGCTAAATTTTTCCCTGGTGGTGAAAACTTATGTTATTATTTTCCTTATAAATTTCTTTATCGTGACACACTTTGAGGATGTAACGAGTTTCGTTCGATTCAGTTCTGTAGGATGTTTGCACGAGTGTATTAGTACCGTCAGTCTAAATTCTAAATGCCTTGTATAATGAGACAATTACACGTTAAAATATTCTTCTTCTTTTCAGATGTACGATAATTTCATCAGCATCCAAGAAGGTTTCTTCTGCAAATCTACCATAGACATTTAAATTCGAATAATTCTGGAAACAATACATGTCAATACGAGTTCTCTTTAATAATGTAAAAATTTTCCTATTGTATCTGACGAATAAAAGAGTCAAAGTTAACCACAATAAATTTAATTAGACTAGAGACCGAGTTTATACAAAGAAAAAAATATCAGCGGCATATTCAATAAAAGATTTAGTACGATAGATTTCATGCATTTTCAGAAAATCTAATATAAACTCCTCAAAAGTGAAATGCAACACTAATTAGGAATGCACGTAGCCGCATGCAAATTGCAGGATTGGTATTTTAAATTAGAGAAATTAGGCAAATTTATTAGAAAAAAATCTGTCCAACATCATCAAGATTAATAACAGATAATAATTCTAATGAATTGTATACATTCTGAACTACAAAATTGTTTGTAAGCCTGTTTACATACTTCAATATGACTGAGATAAGAAATTTGTTACGTTTGTTTTTTTTAAGATTTATATATACTGTTTTTAATATTATTCCATAGAAAAATATCTTACAAGGAAACATTTTATGTTTTCATAACTTTTGCAACAAGTTGCCCAACTTTCCTCACTGTTATTTGCTTTTTTTATAAAAAAATAACTTTTATATTATTGATCATAATAAATAAAATCGCGTGTGGCGCCATCTTTTACGAAATTTTGTTATAAAAATTTTTATATTATTCATCAGTACAAAATGACAAGAAGCTTAATTTTAATTGTACAGATCAGGTTTCTTAAAATTATAAATCCTAATAACGAATAAAGTTTTTATTAAGTTCGACCTTTGTGGGACACCTGACATCGTTTCATCCCTCGACCTTTAATTACCAAACTTTGATAGAATTAATTCTCCTTATGCACAAACTATGAAATTTCGTGCGTAATTTCGTTTCTTAATCATTACCCAATCCTGAAATATTAAACGAAATAGATGTCAACAACCACACATAGAAATAAATACAGTACATACATATCCCTGAAAATTTTTCCACATTATTTATCATTTATGAATCCAGGATTAATTTCACGGCCCCAATTGAAATTCTTTTTCATCAATTATTTTTGTAGAGGTATTTAGATTGGAATCCAAGCTGAATAACTGAATAAATAATAACTGAAATGTACATACAATAACTAAATAAATTCGTATCAACACGAGATTATTCATTTATTTCTTTATTTTACATACAAAAAGAAATGTCACATGCTAATTGGTATTCTCTCTGATTAAAATTCAAACAATCACAATATTAACGTAAATACAGTAATTAAATCTAACTATCAAATACAATATATTTGTATATCGAACTTATTATATAAAAAATAACAGAAATTTTGAAAGAAAATATCGATTTACAGTATTTTATATTAATTTTCACATGGAAGAAGCTTTCGTAGAAAAATTTTAGTGGCTCTTACTATTGGCTTCACTTTCTGACAAGCCGCTTTCATAAATATTTCTTTTAAAGTTTTAGGTTTTTCGGTACAATCCACCCAAGGGAGACTGCATTTTAACGTTTTCTGTACTCTATGAAACCTTCTAATTAATTTCGACCATAAAGGTTCTACCTTCTTGCAATGAAAATTGATTCCTGTCATCTTCCTGAATGTTGCTCTGCTTTCTTTTTCAAAAACTTTGGTCATTCTTTTGGGCATTCCCCAAACATATTTTTTATTCTCCTTCGAGTTACTCCGAAAGATGCTCCAAATCTTTGAGACTGGAAAACTTTGTTGGTCGTCACCATAAGATGTTTCGTGGAATTCTAAACAAATAAACCAATAGAATTTGCTATTAGCGAATATAATTAAACCAATTTAATAATGATTTCAATTAACAGATGGTAGAGATATGAGACTTATCAAACTGCAATGGAGTTTAAGTAATTGAGATCATATTGAGAAAATAGTTTTATTAGTGATTAGTGGAGTGCATTTCGGTCCTCATTGGATCTTAGCCATAATTGTATAAATTCATACACCTGTAATATTTAACATAATAGTAACAGGTTACATGGTTACACAGTAACTGTTAGTACTTCCATCCGATCACAATTTCTACTCACAGTTCAATCAGACAGTCCTCATATGACACCTCTACCATCTGGTTAATTAAGATAATTAGTAAATTATTGTTTTAGCGCAGCGATTCCCAACCTGTGGTACGGGTACCCCTAGGGGTACGCGATAGCTTGTTTAGGGGTACAGAAAATAGTTAGTTATTATGGCAAAAAAGTAATATATTATGTATCACAAGCTAATAGCATTAAAAAATTATTAGATAAAAAATGTTCCTTGCAACAATCACAACTTTATTATACATTTTTTCTTTTACTTTTTTTTTCTTTCATTTAAAGTTACAATATGTAAAATTAACAATACGGTTACTCACTAAATTTCTTAAATGATTGGTACAATCTAGAAATATGACATGTCACGGGGTACGCTAATAAAAAAAAGGTTGGGAACCACTGTTTTAGAGGAAGAAGCTTACAATTAAATATAAAACCTACCTTTAAAGATTTCAAAAGTCATCCACCCGAAAAGAAAACTGAAAATGAAAACGAAAAGAAATGTCAAGACTCTGATTAACGCCATTTTATCGAAAAAATACAGTATCAAAACAAACTTTTAACTAAAATACCGAACTTAAATGAAAAAAGAACAAAAAGAACATTCGTAAGACATTGAACGTAACGGAAATAATTTAAATTATAATGATAAAAAGAATGTTTCAAATCAATAGAACATTCGTACAATTCAAACATCGCAGTGCGAAGAATAGCTTAACTTTCCCAGCAACTGCGCATGTTGCGCCATCTGTTACAATATTTTGTTATTAAAATCTTTCTATATGTTTAACTAGCTGCAAGGACCCACTTCGCTGGGTTTTTATTTGTGGGCAAAAAGTAACGATAGTGAAGATTAAGATAATTACATTATAGCCAATCTTACCCGTTTTCACAGAATGCAAGAATTAGGT
>NW_019385772.1:176357-179968 GCF_000671375.1 Centruroides sculpturatus
GGTATGGTCGGAACGCAAAAAAGGTCGGATTATCAGAAAAAAGTAAAATAAACAATCTTCCCCTTTGTCCAGTCTTTGTAGCACTGCTAATTTTTCATTTAATGAAAGAGTAACGTGGTTACGTTTCACTCCTGACATGTTGAAAACACACACAAAACTGTACATGTACACACAATGTAAAACATATACTGTAACGAACACAGAAAAACGCCACGGACAGTGAGTCACCGACGAGTCGGGACAAGTTTCTCGACTCCGACCACGGTCGGATTAACCGGAGTGACGGACTAGCCGAGGGCGGACTAGAGGGGTTTTACTGTAGATTAACTTCTAAAGTATTATTTTTTTGTTTTTATATTATTTAATATATTTATTTTGTTTGTAAAAAATAAGGAAATAATTTTTAACGATACAATAGCCACGATTATTATTTTGAAAAGTTTACATTAGGCTTAACGTCGACGAAAATTCAACGCAAAGCGACACGCAACAAAGAAAAATTTCAACACGGGATAGGTTAATGTATTTTTTCGTACACAATCGGTTATCCGAAAAACAACTTAATCCGAACAACCCCAGTTTCCAATTGATTCGGATAAACGACGCTCTACTGTATTAATATATTATATTATAATAATGTAAGGACAGATAATCAGTAGCTAAGTGGCTGTCAGTCTTACCAGTTTTCTTCTATAGGCTCTATATATCAGTTTGTAGTTATTTATAAGTAATTTAATTATTAGTGTTAGTAAATTAGTAAGTAAGTAATTAGTAATTGTCTAATAGTTAGATATTATTATCACAATCATTAATCACATACATTCATATCATCATATATCTAAGATACTGATACTCATTAATTTAATTAACTATTTAACTAACTAGGTAGTCTCAGTTTCTCACTAATTTTTACAATAAAATTGCTTAGCCTAGCCCACTAACCACTTATAGAATAAAAGTTAAAAACTCTTACTTAATAGAATTAGAGTAGAAGTTATAAAATATTAGTTTTGACTTAAATAAAGTATTTTAAAGGATTAAATAAAATTAAATCAATCACTTCTGTTATTTTTTTGACTTTTCNTTTTTTTAAGATTTATATATACTGTTTTTAATATTATTCCATAGAAAAATATCTTACAAGGAAACATTTTATGTTTTCATAACTTTTGCAACAAGTTGCCCAACTTTCCTCACTGTTATTTGCTTTTTTTATAAAAAAATAACTTTTATATTATTGATCATAATAAATAAAATCGCGTGTGGCGCCATCTTTTACGAAATTTTGTTATAAAAATTTTTATATTATTCATCAGTACAAAATGACGACAAGAAGCTTAATTTTAATTGTACAGATCAGGTTTCTTAAAATTATAAATCCTAATAACGAATAAAGTTTTTATTAAGTTCGACCTTTGTGGGACACCTGACATCGTTTCATCCCTCGACCTTTAATTACCAAACTTTGATAGAATTAATTCTCCTTATGCACAAACTATGAAATTTCGTGCGTAATTTCGTTTCTTAATCATTACCCAATCCTGAAATATTAAACGAAATAGATGTCAACAACCACACATAGAAATAAATACAGTACATACATATCCCTGAAAATTTTTCCACATTATTTATCATTTATGAATCCAGGATTAATTTCACGGCCCCAATTGAAATTCTTTTTCATCAATTATTTTTGTAGAGGTATTTAGATTGGAATCCAAGCTGAATAACTGAATAAATAATAACTGAAATGTACATACAATAACTAAATAAATTCGTATCAACACGAGATTATTCATTTATTTCTTTATTTTACATACAAAAAGAAATGTCACATGCTAATTGGTATTCTCTCTGATTAAAATTCAAACAATCACAATATTAACGTAAATACAGTAATTAAATCTAACTATCAAATACAATATATTTGTATATCGAACTTATTATATAAAAAATAACAGAAATTTTGAAAGAAAATATCGATTTACAGTATTTTATATTAATTTTCACATGGAAGAAGCTTTCGTAGAAAAATTTTAGTGGCTCTTACTATTGGCTTCACTTTCTGACAAGCCGCTTTCATAAATATTTCTTTTAAAGTTTTAGGTTTTTCGGTACAATCCACCCAAGGGAGACTGCATTTTAACGTTTTCTGTACTCTATGAAACCTTCTAATTAATTTCGACCATAAAGGTTCTACCTTCTTGCAATGAAAATTGATTCCTGTCATCTTCCTGAATGTTGCTCTGCTTTCTTTTTCAAAAACTTTGGTCATTCTTTTGGGCATTCCCCAAACATATTTTTTATTCTCCTTCGAGTTACTCCGAAAGATGCTCCAAATCTTTGAGACTGGAAAACTTTGTTGGTCGTCACCATAAGATGTTTCGTGGAATTCTAAACAAATAAACCAATAGAATTTGCTATTAGCGAATATAATTAAACCAATTTAATAATGATTTCAATTAACAGATGGTAGAGATATGAGACTTATCAAACTGCAATGGAGTTTAAGTAATTGAGATCATATTGAGAAAATAGTTTTATTAGTGATTAGTGGAGTGCATTTCGGTCCTCATTGGATCTTAGCCATAATTGTATAAATTCATACACCTGTAATATTTAACATAATAGTAACAGGTTACATGGTTACACAGTAACTGTTAGTACTTCCATCCGATCACAATTTCTACTCACAGTTCAATCAGACAGTCCTCATATGACACCTCTACCATCTGGTTAATTAAGATAATTAGTAAATTATTGTTTTAGCGCAGCGATTCCCAACCTGTGGTACGGGTACCCCTAGGGGTACGCGATAGCTTGTTTAGGGGTACAGAAAATAGTTAGTTATTATGGCAAAAAAGTAATATATTATGTATCACAAGCTAATAGCATTAAAAAATTATTAGATAAAAAATGTTCCTTGCAACAATCACAACTTTATTATACATTTTTTCTTTTACTTTTTTTTTCTTTCATTTAAAGTTACAATATGTAAAATTAACAATACGGTTACTCACTAAATTTCTTAAATGATTGGTACAATCTAGAAATATGACATGTCACGGGGTACGCTAATAAAAAAAAGGTTGGGAACCACTGTTTTAGAGGAAGAAGCTTACAATTAAATATAAAACCTACCTTTAAAGATTTCAAAAGTCATCCACCCGAAAAGAAAACTGAAAATGAAAACGAAAAGAAATGTCAAGACTCTGATTAACGCCATTTTATCGAAAAAATACAGTATCAAAACAAACTTTTAACTAAAATACCGAACTTAAATGAAAAAAGAACAAAAAGAACATTCGTAAGACATTGAACGTAACGGAAATAATTTAAATTATAATGATAAAAAGAATGTTTCAAATCAATAGAACATTCGTACAATTCAAACATCGCAGTGCGAAGAATAGCTTAACTTTCCCAGCAACTGCGCATGTTGCGCCATCTGTTACAATATTTTGTTATTAAAATCTTTCTATATGTTTAACTAGCTGCAAGGACCCACTTCGCTGGGTTTTTATTTGTGGGCAAAAAGTAACGATAGTGAAGATTAAGATAATTACATTATAGCCAATCTTACCCGTTTTCACAGAATGCAAGAATTAGGT
>NW_019385772.1:189251-212303 GCF_000671375.1 Centruroides sculpturatus
AAAAAAGGTCGGATTATCAGAAAAAAGTAAAATAAACAATCTTCCCCTTTGTCCAGTCTTTGTAGCACTGCTAATTTTTCATTTAATGAAAGAGTAACGTGGTTACGTTTCACTCCTGACATGTTGAAAACACACACAAAACTGTACATGTACACACAATGTAAAACATATACTGTAACGAACACAGAAAAACGCCACGGACAGTGAGTCACCGACGAGTCGGGACAAGTTTCTCGACTCCGACCACGGTCGGATTAACCGGAGTGACGGACTAGCCGAGGGCGGACTAGAGGGGTTTTACTGTAGATTAACTTCTAAAGTATTATTTTTTTGTTTTTATATTATTTAATATATTTATTTTGTTTGTAAAAAATAAGGAAATAATTTTTAACGATACAATAGCCACGATTATTATTTTGAAAAGTTTACATTAGGCTTAACGTCGACGAAAATTCAACGCAAAGCGACACGCAACAAAGAAAAATTTCAACACGGGATAGGTTAATGTATTTTTTCGTACACAATCGGTTATCCGAAAAACAACTTAATCCGAACAACCCCAGTTTCCAATTGATTCGGATAAACGACGCTCTACTGTATTAATATATTATATTATAATAATGTAAGGACAGATAATCAGTAGCTAAGTGGCTGTCAGTCTTACCAGTTTTCTTCTATAGGCTCTATATATCAGTTTGTAGTTATTTATAAGTAATTTAATTATTAGTGTTAGTAAATTAGTAAGTAAGTAATTAGTAATTGTCTAATAGTTAGATATTATTATCACAATCATTAATCACATACATTCATATCATCATATATCTAAGATACTGATACTCATTAATTTAATTAACTATTTAACTAACTAGGTAGTCTCAGTTTCTCACTAATTTTTACAATAAAATTGCTAAGCCTAGCCCACTAACCACTTATAGAATAAAAGTTAAAAACTCTTACTTAATAGAATTAGAGTAGAAGTTATAAAATATTAGTTTTGACTTAAATAAAGTATTTTAAAGGATTAAATAAAATTAAATCAATCACTTCTGTTATTTTTTTGACTTTTCTACAAGTAGAATCTCAAGAAACAAATGGTATTGATGATGTTGTCTCCAAACCTACGTCTTAATGAACAACATATGTATCCCGCTCTATATAAGGCCTTTTCTGCCTCTACGCTAGTTGGTTTCAGTGTCATCAAATGATCATAAATCATAGATAAGTTTTCACCTCGGACTCCCTCACTTTCATAAACAGACATTTCCTTTTTTAATGACTTATCATAATCCTTCTCAGCACTAGTTTCTATCCGTTTCATGAAGTTTTCTTTCTCACGCTTTAGGTGGATCTCTAATTCTTGTTCCAATGTGAAATTCAGGAAATCTGAGTTGTCTGGATCATCGTTTTTCACCTCCGTAATATCCTCTGCCATTGCTGCTGGTTTCACTACATATGTATTTACACGATTCAGCATATTTTTTATCTCCTGGGGCATTACATTTTTTTCAGTACATGAAAGATAAACCTTTCTAACTTTCGGGTTCTGTATGTAAATCAGCATCCCTGTGACCTCGGTAAGATGCCGTTCTCTGATTCTTTTGTGGAGTGCCTCGGAAAGGTTGGCACTCGAGATTGTGTCATGGCTTTTTAGTTTGTCTAAGACAAATTTCAGGGTTGTGTCAGAAGTTATCAAACTCGACTCTTCTGCAGAGATCTTCTACGGCCAGTTTAAACTGCAAGTTCCGTCACGTGATTCATTGACGTCTCAACCAACCGTAAATTAGAATTGTGCACCAAAACTAGGATATGAGTTACTTATTTTATTTAGCGCGAAGAAACTTTATTTAGCGAGAGCGGAAAGTCAACTGGCAATTAGATCAGCAGAGGTAAAAGTGCGGGCGGTGCTGTGAAGAGATGGGGTGTAGCACGTGCCGCACTGAACGGCAACGTCGCTCTCGCCGCCGAGCGATAGCGCACATAGCAAAGCAGCGAGGCCGTCGACGTAGACTTTTGAGACATTATTTAGAAAGTTAATCGAGTATTTGCGGATCCGCAGAGCTGGATCCAGCACCTGGTGCTGGATTCAACAGGCCGAAAAATGTGCTGAATCCAGCAAGATTGCTGGATAAAGGATCCTGCAATTGCAATCCCTAATGGCCACCACCTCGGAGAAACGCTCGTAACGAATTGGCGCAAGTAGAGAAAAATTCTATCACGAGGTATTTTCCTCACATATATTAGTAAAGATTCCCCAAATCGCTACAAAATCTATCGCTGGCTTTTTTCTATGGATATGTTAACGATGTTGTCTACGTTAACGTCTCTGCAAAACTCTTCCAGAGTATTGCTTTTTTCACCCAATTTGTCGAATGTAAACGTGCACGCTCGTGTACGGCAATATCTTAACTGTGTAGCCACACGATACACAACATCCGGTATCCACAGAAAGTTTCCACAAAAAGTTTGTAAATTTCTGTAAATCGTTTTAAAACTTCCTTATCGATCGATGAGTGACAGGTTTTTCTTTAATAAATACATTGATTGTATTAATTATACAAATTTAATTCTTATTTTTTAGGGTACTTAGTAGTGTATGTGTTTAATGCGTGTGTGAACTATTATACGAAAAATATATTAAAATATCATTATACAAATTTCAACTGTCATATATTTCGTACGCTCTACACATCCGAATAACTAAAATTATTATTATATTTGTATACAAAAAAGTGTCTATCATTTGTTGTTTATATTTCGTGGAATAAATTTAAAATTTATTCGAATATACTTTATAATAAATTAAACAGTAAACACTTGAAAGGCACATTAATTTATTATTTGAAAAATGCAACACAAAGATTAATGACTTTTAGGTGCGATCAAACTCATAAATTTTGAAAATATTAATAATAAACCTGTGATAAAACACTATCATAGACAAAAACATATAAATAGATGTTAAACGGTGTGCATTCCAATTTCATTTTTCAAATTTAAAGACGGATTGCATTCTTTGAGATCAAATGGAAGTAACTCTTTGTTTCATTCAAAAAAAAACCGTTGCTAATAACTTAAAGATTTCATTAAAATAGAAGCTTTTATCTTTACGAAAAACATCATTTACCATATCACAATTCATTATTCTGTTATTTAATAAGACTATTATTGAAGGCTAACAGATTTCTGTTTTACTATTCCAATTGCCATTTTCTTGGTTTCCTTCCTCGCAGAGACAAGTATTGTGATTATGTCTCCACGAAGGAACCCCTTGACCATTTTTCTGAAAACCTTCGCTTTATTTACTTCCAGAGATAAGCATTTTAATGACACCTCTACGAATGCATTAGAAATTATCTTTCGCTCTGTTTTATGAAGCATTAATAATTCGGCCGAAAGTACAGAGCAGATGATACCAGGGCGCCTGCCGATGAAAGTTGCACACCAGATAGTTGGACCAAGTAAATTTTGTAATCTGTTTTCGTTATAATCATAGAAACGATAAATTTTTCTAATAATATTAATTAAAATATAACTCTTTTTTTCTGTTTTTTAGCTAAACGGAATGTAACGATTAAAATAAAGACGATGATCTACATTCCGTCGTTTTACTTTTTTCTTTTTAAACAAGAGCGGATGATAGATGGAAATCTGCGGAAAACTTCCACAGAAACATCGAAACATTTGGTCGTTTCCTGCAAATAATAAAAATGTTTTGTAAATAAAATATGAATATTATATTAACTGCAGGTTCAAATTACAATATTTGTTATAAAATAATATTACGAAAGTATTGCCAGTATAATTACAATAAATACTGAAAAAGAATATGTTTTCAATGAATTGAAAATTTCTTATTAAGAAAACACGAGTCGTCTTCTGTTGATTTTATAAAAATGGATAAATATGAAAAGTAAATTTAACTGTTGGACATTTAGAAAAGGAGTTTAATCAAACTAAACGGATTTTATCAACGACAAGCACAAATGATGAAGTGTTCGCTTGTATTATAAAATTCTTTAATAATTGAATATCTTAATTTGTCTTTTGAAAATTTTGGTTATTCTCAAATTAATATTTACAATTTTTTTATACTCATTTTTATAGTTTGAAATTTCGAACATAAACTTCATAACCCGAATGTATAAAATCATTGTGAATACAAGAGAGAAAACGAATCTTAAAATATCAAAATAATATTGAAATTAAAATTCAGCGAAAAACAAGAATGAATTCGTAAGTGTAAATTAGACAAGGTTAAAAAATATTTACTTACTTTATCATCGTCATCCGATTCACTTTTGTATGGAAATCTATCATCATTGTCCCTTCTCTTATCCAATCGAATTAATTTTATAAACTCTTTATTTCTTTCTGTCATCTCTTTGTCTTTATTGTTTTCTACAAAAATCATTTAAAAATTTTATGTCATTTTTATGTAATTTTATATCGTAATGCCTACACCTATTCAAACACATTCATTATAAAAAGTTGTGTCAGGCTAATAAGTTTACGTAGAAATAAATCTCTATATTTCTATATAAACTGTATAAGAAGTTAGAAAGTAGTATTATTGTGTAAACAGTGAAGTAATGCAATATAATTACTATGTAAGTAAATGTCAAATCGGATTTCTTACATTGTAAATAAATCAAAGAATCAAAAATATAATACACTCAATATTAATACAAATCTCTGCATGCCTTTTACAAATTGTCTGTTTTTTAAGTGTATTTGGATACAGGCGTAGACTACGACTTTTATTAATTACACCAGATGTCGCAAATAATAATTCCAACAAATTTATATACAAACAGTTATATTCAAGTTTCGTGTTACATTTCAAGAGAATTCGAATTTAGTTCTCGATGTCTAAGTTCTACGAGCGTTTATTTTATATTTATACACACTACGTAAGCTGACGTAAACACACGCTGACGTAAGCTGCTGACGTAAACGTCAGCTTGTGTTACGTCAGCTTACACGTAAACACGTAGCTGACGTAAACACTACGTGTTTACGTCAGCTGTACACGTAAACACGTAAACACGTAATAGTGTACACGTAAACACGTAATAGTGTACACGTAAACACGTAGCTGACATAAACACTACGTGTTTACGTCAGCTACGTGTTTACGTGTAAGCTATTTTCATATTTACGTGTATACTATTTTCATATTTACGTGTATACTATTTTCATATTTACGTGTAAGCTATTTTCATATTTTCATATATTTACGTGTATAGCTATTTTCATACTTAAGCTGACGTAAACACTACGTGTTTACGTCAGCTTAAGTATGAAAATAGAGACAACTTGTATAGAAAATTGTAAGCGCTAAAAGCGTGTAAACTCTTGATGAACATCGACTATCCTCGAGACGTGATGGGTGACCCACTTCTATTGTTTACCTTCATACATCAAAATTGAATGTCCACGATGTCCCTTATTAAACAAGTTACTGTGCAAATTTTGTTTTGTAATGTTTACCTATCCAGAGATATTAAACGAAATAGACGTGAATAAACACATTTCGTTTTTTTTTACTTTTTCTGTACGGAGGTGTCACAACCATTTCAAAAACCTCCAAGGTCAAATAATATAACAGCCGGAACAATAAACAACCATTCAATTATATTAAAATGATTGGAAATTTCTGGACATATACTTTGAAGGATGATAAATTAATTTTTAATTTAATTTGATACGAGAATTGGCCAAGAAAATGTATCATTTCGTCAAGGTTAAAGTCGAGTTTATTGCAGTTACTTTGTTTGTTGGTTTACTCCTAATTAATCAAGTTTACTGGTGAATATTTATATAATGTGGTTGAAATTGTTAGTTAAACAGTAACAAAAACCATCATTAAAAGTGTTTTTTATGAAATAAATAAAATCTTTGTAGAAATGAATGATATATTTTTTAATTGTTTCGAATATAATAAACTACGACATACAACACACGTGAAAGACTGCAATGGATAACTAATATTAAGTTTTGTAATTTAAATAGATTTGAAGAGAATGAGTTTAACATTTAAAGATTTCTTAATAATTTTTAACAAATTATTTTTTAATTTTTTACAATCTATTTGTAAACTCACCTTCAACCAACACTTCCACTTCTTCGTTTTCTTCATATATTATTTGTTCGACCAATGAATACTTTTCTAAGAATATAAATTTTTTTTTCAATGGTCTGTTCTCAAAAAAACCACTTTTCAAAGACCAAAAAGTACCATCTTCTTCGTCGTCGGAATCCTGTAAAAAGAGAAAACTTCTCATTCCTGATAGAATAATCTTACAGTAGTCGAAATGTTCTTTTATTACTCGGAAAAAATCATTTATTAATTAATAAAAAATTTGCAGCCATTACAAACAACACTTTCCATAAGATTGTGCATTTCGCGTATTGTGTTTTCCAGTTTTAATTTTTTAGATGATAAGAATTATTAAATTATTTTCAATTGAACTTACAGAAGACAATTCTGTTTCTTCCGGAAAATCAACTTTTATATCACTTATCAGCTGAGTGATTTCATTCACTATATTTGTGGAAGAATCTTCCGCACCAACGTCGTTCTCACTCGCGTGGTGTTCACTTGTATTTTCTAACTCCATTTGATAATTATAATCTAGGGAATAAAAGTAAACGCAATAAACACAGCAATTCGTAAAAGTTTTTTGACGTGAATTTAATAATTATATAAGAATTTGAAAGAGAAAAAGAAAGGAAATAACAAACGGTTTACACCAAATAAACAGATGAAATTCTTATTGTCGAAACATAATTTGGAAATTTTATCCATCGAAAATCCACAGCAATAATACTAAGAATTTAGCAAAAGTCAATTTATTTCTGTTATAAAGAATAAATATTACATTGTGATTTGATATTATTAATTGTGTGGAAAGTGTAAATTGTTACAATAGTAAAATTAATAATTGATATGCAATATTGCTTACTAAAGAGTTATTTCCGGTGAAATAAATGACTAAATGTTTATTAGTGGAATTCAATATTGAGATATTGGATAAGATCGGAAAACAAAATAATAAATTGTTATGTATTTGAAGAAAATACGTTTAATGATGTAATTGTCTCAAGCAGAAAATGAATGCAAAGTTAAATATCGTTAATGGCACTAAGAATAGGCCTATATTCGCCGTTCTTATCATTCTATAACATTCTGTTGGGATTTTTAAACATCTGGTCGAAAATTACTTTTAATTTTATGTTTTTATATTCATTTTCGACACGTTAGTAAACGGTTAATATAATTATACAATAAAAATGTACTTTAACTTACTCATAAAAGTTATTTTCAAAAACGAGTCTCGCATTCGATAGCACCGAACAAACGCTTTGACAATAGCCGAAAATATATTATTACTAGCTTTTGCCCGCGGCTTCGCTCGCGTTAAGAAGTATTATTATTAATTAGGTATAGTTTTTGCGGCTTTACTTTTGTTTAGCGTGTGTAAAAAAGGCGGCCACTCATCATCAGGTATACATAACTCAGTGAAAACACAACGATAGCGAGTTTTAAAATACTACTAACGCCATCTATTGTCAACATTTATAACTAAAAATTATTTTGTTCGTCTTAATTTATTCGTTCCATTAGGTACTGATAGGTTCAAACTAATAGAGGAGAAGGTGGTATTATGGAACACTGCGGGTATTATGGAACCACCCCATTTCGAACTGATAATAAAGGCGAACTGTAGTGGAATGTGAATGAACTGAACTAGGCAGACATCCATAGCAAGGGGAAAATCCGTTTTACTTCAGTTAAACGGTTGTCCGTATTTAATCAGCAAATTTGTTATTTTCAAAATTCACAAGTTTTGAATGCTAAGTGAATTTAATTATTTTTAAAATATAAATCGCGTAGTTGTAGGTTTACTGGTGCACGTATTCCGTTCCAGAGACTTAAGGGTACATATTAATCTGTGTGATATTCACGTTTTTTAAATTTTGGTCTTGACAGACGTAAGTTAATTCAAGATGGCGATGCGTGAAATACGGACCCCATCAGTGCTTTTACAGTAAGATGGAACTCAACTCCTCCGAACTTTCTGTTTGCAAGCAGACATTCCTCCAGAGCAATTTGTGAAAAAGACACTAGGTAGAAAGTCAGTTCTTCCCGAGAATATCGAAAAAGAGCTGCTGGAATATATATTGTTGATGGAGGTCATATTTTTCTATTATAAAAGCATTTTTGCGATAAAATATATTGGAGTAAATAATTTTGTAATTATTTAACATTTTTTTTCCTTTCCTATTTGTTTTTGGCTACTGTACTTACTGATTACTTACTGTATATTTTCAAAAAATGCTTTAATAAGCATTTTTTGAAAATATACAGTAAGGTTCCATATTACCACCCGATTTTCTCTAAGCCTACTTTCGGACATTTTGTACAAAAGCCGTCAAAAACCACACTTATAATTACACAAGCGAAAAATCCAATTAGGAATATTTAGTTTACTAGTTACCAGTACTTTTCGCACAAAAAATGTGGGTGTAGTTACGATACCTTGTTTACAATTTACTAAAATGTAATTGGGGTTCCATAATACCACCTTCTCCTCTACTATTTTATCCTAATGGGGGTTGAATTTATCAAAATCCTATTTAACCGGACGTCTTCATCATAGTGGCTTCAATCTTTAATTTCAGTTCAATCAGTCGAAAATCTAAGAAGATTTATACAAACTTTCATCCCCTATTTTATCCCCTTAGGGGTGGAATTTATCAAAATCCTTTCTTAGGGGATGCCTACGTTATAGTAGCTTTATGCATGCAAAGTCTCAGCCCGATCGGTTTAAAATTGACAAAGTTTCATACAAAGTTTCATCCCCTATTTTATCCTCTTAGGGGTAGAATTAATTAAAATCCTTTCTTAGCAGATGCCTACGTCATAACATGCTAAATTTCAGCCCGATCCGTCCAGTGGTTTGGGCTGTGCGTTGATAGATCACTATGTCAGTCACCTTTGAGTTATATATATTTAGAATGTCTATTATTTAAGCAGCAATTAGAAACGTGCTTACGTCACGCTAATCGCAGAACGTGCTTAGAATTACGCATGAAATTAATTTTATTTTTGAATTTTTTTTTTGATTATTTTTTGATATGCATTCATTGTATCAACGCAAAAAGAGAAGTTCTATTTAATTTTAAGAATTCTTCGGAAGATTGGGAAATTCTTTTCTGGTTGGAAACTTTACGTAATCTTTTGTTAACACGTGCCAAATAGCTTGACAAATTTCTTTAATGTCTGTTTGAACAGTCGTTAATAAAAGAGGGAAAGTGTGAAATTGTGTTCGAATCGGAAACAACGTAATATCGAACGTTTTTTTAATAGTCTAAATTCAAAATGGAATTTTGAACGTACTTATTGAATTGTTTAATATTCAAGTCCTAAAATACTATTATAATAAAAATTAGTGATGTGCCCGATATCCGTATCCGTATCCGTTACTTTTTAGCGGATCTTTAACGGATCTTTTATCTTTATGAATTTCATAACTTATATGAAATTTTAAAGATAGGTAGCAATAGCACATTCGTCATTCACTATCGTAAAATATTTCCATATTACACTACTAAACTTTTTGTCGACATTATTTTTATTTTAATTTAACTCAACACTCTCCAAAAACACAAACGTATTCTATGCTATCCCGTGTCACACTAGCCACAAACCAGTGTTTTCCAACGTGGGGCCCACGCCCCACAGGGGGCAATTGGATCGCTATGGAGGGCAATTCGAAAATGGACTTGTCCAGACTTTAAGTTAGGAAACGCTGCACTAAACTATTGTGGCGGTACGCTATATTTTTATAAATATTAATTTTAGTTTAGTTTCGTTTTTTCTTTCTACCCTTTGTTCTATTGTTCTATTTTCTTCTAGAACTTTCTTATCTATTCCCTGTCCCTTGGGTGGGATGAGCAGTTCCTAGAAATTTGAGGAGCAAAGGTGTAAACAGAAGCCGGAGAAAAAAGAGAAGTGACGTAGCAGGTCATTCGTAAACCGGACGGCAGAGTGTACGGACGAGGTGAGAATACTGGGAGTCGTATTTTCAATGACCGGATAGTTCAGAANGAAAGGCTTAGGTGGGGCATAGCACAAAAAAGGTTAGGAAACGCTGCACTAAACTATTGTGGCGGTACGCTATATTTTTATAAATATTAATTTTAGTTTAGTTTCGTTTTTTCTTTCTACCCTTTGTTCTATTGTTCTATTTTCTTCTAGAACTTTCTTATCTATTCCCTGTCCCTTGGGTGGGATGAACAGTTCCTAGAAATTTGAGGAGCAAAGGTGTAAATGGGAGCCGGAGAAAAAAGAGAAGTGACGTAGGAGGTCATTCGTAAACCGGACGTCAGATTGTACGGACGAGGTGAGAATACTGGGAGTCGTATTTTCAATGACCGGATAGTTTAGAAATAAGTTCAGAAAAAGTATTTTGTTTTAAAATCGTATTGACGACTGTGGAAGGAAAAATCCTAATTATTGAAGAAGAGAACTGGCCAGTTATAAAAGAAGGACGTGTGTTATCCCACCCAACACTACGCATAAAGAACGAGCCGAAAATAGGAACAAAACTCCAGATATCCCTATTTCTATCTTATCTACCATATTTTCTGTCTTCTTAATTCTATATCTTTTCTGTTATTAGTGTTAAGTTAGTGCTTAAGGTTACTTTTAAGGTTCTGGGTTATATTGTCGCGATCGGGATCTGTATTATACACGTGCTTTGGATACAGCGAACAATTATTATCGCTGTAATTTCGCACGCTACTGTTTGTACCGTGAAGTTGGAATCCCCCGAAATAAAATCTGTATAACAGTGTTCTTCAACCTTTTTCATTGAGTGGCACCCCTGATTGAAAAATAAAAAATCGTGGCACCCTTGACCAGCGGCAAATCTGAATAAGGTGACTAATGGGCCAGATAAATTTTTTGAGAAAACGAATATTACGCGCAACGCTGGAGTGGGATCCGGGGAGGTAGTCCCCTCCCCGGGAAGAAAACTTTTAAAAATTGACAATTTGAAGTAGCATTTTAATGCAAAAAAACAGCGTTTCTACGTGTTCAAAATCAAAATTTAAGTCTATTAAATTTTGTCGAAATACCTACATGT
This sequence comes from Centruroides sculpturatus, assembly GCF_000671375.1. Lineage (NCBI taxonomy): Eukaryota > Metazoa > Arthropoda > Arachnida > Scorpiones > Buthidae > Centruroides > Centruroides sculpturatus. The sequence goes on from NW_019385772.1 coordinate 200,405, forward strand.
AAAATAATAGTCTCTCTATTGTTTTTTAAATTTAGTTTTATTATCAAATATATCATTATTTTATATTATTATTTTATTGATAAACAATATTTGTTAAGTTTTTTCATAGTATTTTGATGCATATATAAAATAAATATTTCATTACTTTTTTCTTATCTTTTTCATATCAATTTAAAAAATTTAAATTAAAAAAATGATAATAAATTGTCTTTTTGTCATCATTGCTTTTGAATACTATGAAAGTACTGTAATATGCATCCTCATTGTGCACGCTTTTCAAAGTGCAATGCAACGCTTTTTAAAGTATATACAAGACACAAGTGTCCATGTCGTTCTTCTCTGCTGGTTGGCCTGGTGCTGGGACTGAAAATGTGAAGGCCAAGTAATGTGGTTTGGGCGAACTCGCGACAAGTCGTGCGTACACGTAGCGTTGAACATTACATTAACATGCGATTAGTCATCGTTTCTTTGCTTACTTGATATCTCGTAGCAAAATAGAACTGACAATGAGTTATCTTGAACTACACTTAAGTAAATTTCCAAGAAAATGACTAAAGGCCCTAAACTTTGCGACACCCCAATCGTGGCGTCGTGGCACCCTAAGGTGCCGCAGCACCCCGGTTGAAAAACACTGCTGTATAAAGACGCTAAATAGCTTAATTGGAAAATTATATCAACTTTTGTTACTTTATCCTGTCTGCCTTTGTGGTGAATTAGCACACTTTCTCACTATAAACAAAAACACGCGCAGTGCAAGTGAAAACACGTCGCGTTATTAACGCAAAGAGTCAACTATCGGTCCAAGGTCACACGCACCGGCGCCAACTGAGTACGAAAGTTGAGATCCGTATCCGTATCCGTATCCGTATCCGCGGATATACATTTTTAACGATCCGGCACATCACTAATAAAAATAAAATATTTTCAAAAAATTAATGCAATAACATAACTAATTAACATCTAAAATTGACAATTGTCCGATAGTGTTGTAATTATTACAAGGTGTTTTTAGTCGTTTCAAGTTTATTTTATAGCTTATCTTCATGCAGTTGGAATCTAGTTTTTAAATGTTACTCACTTACTCAGTAAAACATATGCCGTGTTTAAGGTAAGCTGGGCTACAATTTGAAAAAATTTTAGTTTTATAAATTTCTACTGCTGTCGTCACCTATCCATCTGTTCTTGTTGTGGGATTCGGTGGCAATAAAGTTTTATTATGCACTTTTTTGGGTAGAGTCCTGCCACCAGGTGTGTTTTATCGGACACACCGCCGTTTCAGATGAAATGGACGATTAAGGCTCGAGGATAAGAGTCACTCCGAAGTCTAGGAATGAGCCTTCAGGAGGAAGAATGCAGTGTCAGATATAACCAATTTAAGGACATTTATTAACATAAACGAAAGTTTAGAACAGACTTATAAAACCTGATTTTGGAAATTTGCCTACTTTTATCTATACAACGAAGGGGTGCCTAACGTCGGGTTTTCGAATTTACGCGATTCACAACATACCAGGTAAGCAAGATGTCTTCTCTTGTGACGTGGACCTGACGACCAAGATTGCAGAGGTTTCTGGTGTCTGCTGCACTTCGTCTCGTGCTTGCTCGTTTTTGGAGTCGTCCTCACTTGAACCACTCTTGCTCCACTCCAGCTCTCGTTTTAAATCTTTCCAGCATGAGAAAGTTTATCATCGAGTGATGATTCATTGGCAGTGTCATTATTGTAGCTGAAGCAGTGTTTTCTTACTTGTTGATGACGTCGAGCTTTTGTAGATTCATCTCTGAGTTGGTGTTTTCTTATCTCTGAGTTCACATGATTTATCTTTGCTCTTAGTTATTGTTTGTTTATCGGTCGCTTCGACTAAGTTCTTCATGTGAACATTGCTGAAAACAAGGGAGGAGATGCAATGTTCCTCATTTCTATATATGTCTTATATAATCTTTTATTATTTGGTTGCTTCTTCTTTTTTTTTGGCATGTTGTAAGATTTCTGATAGTTGAATAATAAACTGTTTTATTCTAATTAATTTAAGTTGATATTAAAATTTGGAAAAGGTGGGTTCCTAGATTGGTAAAATAGGTAAATTTCCTCCTACAACTTCGGTTGCTATTCAAGATACAATTAAAGTTCACGCGAGTACATAATTAAAAAAGATATAAAGTAAATAAACAAAAATTATTACAAATATATATACAGTTTACAAATATATATACAGATATTTTTGGCGGAAGAAGTGGTGGTCTTCACATTCTTTAATCTCGAGAGAGGAGTTAGATTCGTAAATATGGAAACCAGATATGGAAAACCTAAGAGAAGAGGACCGAATTAAATATATATGAATTTCCGATTTGTACCCCGAGTCACGTTATTTCAATACAAATATTTTACGGCGAACGGAGTTAAATTCATAACAGGCACGACTTTACTGCTAATGGGAAAGTATGATGTACAGGGGCAAAACACTATTAAAGAACCTGAGTCAATAAATTTGTCTTGATCGATTAATACCTCTGCTTCTTGAGCTGCCAATAGTTTTAATTCTTCGATATTGGCGTAATAATCTTCCACTTTGTGTTCTTCAATCGCTGGACGGCGTAAGTTTGGCTTGAGCGCAGGAAGTCAGTTGTAAACATTCGAGATTCTTTTAATTTATGAAATTTTTTCGTTTTTATCCCATATGCATAATGCTTTTGTGTTTTTTAAAGAGCTGCTAATAAGTACTATTTCGATTTGGTATTGAATATTATTTACTCATAAATATCGTTAATATTGCTATTTCTATTAATTGTCTCTTTCACGACTTTAGACTTTCAATTGATTAGACTGTTTGTTTTTGCTTACAGTTTGTGTTCATTTTTAAATATTTTTGGTAGTTTTCGTTATGGGCAAGAAAACGCAGTAAACAATTTACAGCTAAACCTATACATAAGTTATTAATATGGGAAGTTTTCGACATTCCTAAGTACTCTCTGAATCAGGCAAAAAAACAGAATAAGGAAAAAATTATATACATTTAATTATGGAAATGTATAGAAATGTTAAGTCATGTGTTAAGATAAGATAAATTTAAGGTTTTACAAAAAAGAGATTTAGGATTTAGGGTGGCTGTGGAGTTTATAAAGTTTAAGGCTATAATTTTTTTATTTTTAATGTTAAATGAACTATTGTAGTTTATAGTAAGGAAAAAGCTATGATATATGTTATTCACAATTTATATTGTGTTTATTAAACCGTTCTTGGCCCCAAAAATATAGTTTTCATTTACTTTTTAGCAACATTTACAACATTTCTAAGAGATTTTCTTTAAAAGTTGTTGAATTTATTTAATAGTCTACTATTAAATATAGCGCCTAATGGCGATTGTGTCTAATGAGAAATAATAATAAAAGATTACAGGTTTAATAATAATGTCGCGCCACCTCCGAAAAAGACTAGCAGCATGGCTTGGAGAGTTGCNGGCACGACTTTACTGCTAATGGGAAAGTATGATGTACAGGGGCAAAACACTATTAAAGAACCTGAGTCAATAAATTTGTCTTGATCGATTAATACCTCTGCTTCTTGAGCTGCCAATAGTTTTAATTCTTCGATATTGGCGTAATAATCTTCCACTTTGTGTTCTTCAATCGCTGGACGGCGTAAGTTTGGCTTGAGCGCAGGAAGTCAGTTGTAAACATTCGAGATTCTTTTAATTTATGAAATTTTTTCGTTTTTATCCCATATGCATAATGCTTTTGTGTTTTTTAAAGAGCTGCTAATAAGTACTATTTCGATTTGGTATTGAATATTATTTACTCATAAATATCGTTAATATTGCTATTTCTATTAATTGTCTCTTTCACGACTTTAGACTTTCAATTGATTAGACTGTTTGTTTTTGCTTACAGTTTGTGTTCATTTTTAAATATTTTTGGTAGTTTTCGTTATGGGCAAGAAAACGCAGTAAACAATTTACAGCTAAACCTATACATAAGTTATTAATATGGGAAGTTTTCGACATTCCTAAGTACTCTCTGAATCAGGCAAAAAAACAGAATAAGGAAAAAATTATATACATTTAATTATGGAAATGTATAGAAATGTTAAGTCATGTGTTAAGATAAGATAAATTTAAGGTTTTACAAAAAAGAGATTTAGGATTTAGGGTGGCTGTGGAGTTTATAAAGTTTAAGGCTATAATTTTTTTATTTTTAATGTTAAATGAACTATTGTACTTTATAGTAAGGAAAAAGCTATGATATATGTTATTCACAATTTATATTGTGTTTATTAAACCGTTCTTGGCCCCAAAAATATAGTTTTCATTTACTTTTTAGCAACATTTACAACATTTCTAAGAGATTTTCTTTAAAAGTTGTTGAATTTATTTAATAGTCTACTATTAAATATAGCGCCTAATGGCGATTGTGTCTAATGAGAAATAATAATAAAAGATTACAGGTTTAATAATAATGTCGCGCCACCTCCGAAAAAGACTAGCAGCATGGCGTGGAGAGTTGCGAAACAAAAAAAGAATGGTTTTAAAAAAAGGAGAAAAAAAGAACAGTTCGAAACAAAAGAACGTTCGAGACGATTTTTTCTTTTAACGAGTTATATAACGTTTTTCTTTTTAGTGTATGTAAGTAAAAGTGTCGGTTTCAGTAAACTATGTTCTGAATTTATATCCGGAGCTCCATAGCTCGTAACAAATTGGTGTCAGGAGTGCGATATAAATCATTCTTATTATGCCGAAAGAAGACAATAAAGGGATTCGTACATGAAGCCAACAGCGAGAGCAGTCGATGGATCAGCGGCGTTTTAGTGAATTTTCTGATCGGACATTAGATGGTCAGCAGGTAACTGCAGCAGGTAACTGACTCTGTTTTAACTGCCAGCACCTCTAGAGCTACTTTAGCATCAGCTATGCTGGACCTATCTGTATTGTTGGCGGCGTTACAAGAGCAGACCAGTCAGTTAAAAAATATGCAAGAAGAGCAAGCACGTCAAATGAAAGAAGAGCTCCAGCGAGGCCAAGAAGAGCAGGCACGTCAACTGAAGGAACTGTATGCCATGATCGACAGCGTAATCAAGGAGCAGATTGAGCACCATTAACAGCAGGTCCAACGGCTTGAGAATCGAATTTCCAAAGTTGAAGTGAAGGTCACAGATGTTGAGAAAGCTTTGGTCGAGTTCATATCTGAGATTGGGAATGCCAATCCCGTTATAGCTACGCCAGCAGTACATGGATTTAAAGTACCACCTTTCGACGGGACATCTTAATGGTTGGCTTATAAAATTCAGTTTGAAGCCGTGGTGAGGATGAATGGATGGACTAAAGCACAGGCCATGACAGCACTCACGTTGGCCCTCCGCGATCAAGCCTTGACTGTACTAGAGGCCCTCGGTAAGGACATCACTTACGGACAACTGGTGGAGGCATTGGAGTCCAGATATGGAGACAAACATCTTGAGCACGTGCATCGGGTGCAGCACAAGGACCGTGAGCAACGTAGTGCCGAGACTCTACAGTGCTGGGCACTGGAAGTTGAGAAGCTTGTCTGAAAAGCGTATCAGTCTTCACCTGCATTGCTTGAAGGACTACTCGTACAAGCGTTCATAGATGGAATACGCGATTTAGAAGTTCGAGCCGATGTTAGATTGGGACATCATGAAACTCTGAAAGACGCTTTGGCCCATGCTTTCGAGGTGGAGGCAGTAAGACGCGATGATCGATCCCATCGTGTTAGGGAAGTTGTAACGACAGGTCCCCAGTGTTACTAATGTAAAGCAAGGGACCACCTGCAGATAAATTGCCCAAAGCAAAGGCACCTTGGGAGAGACCTTATGGAGGATGGAATCTCGATCTCCTAAGACCACGATGGGAATAGCCTGATTATCTAAGGCGAAATTAACGGAACACCATGTAAGCTAACATTGGACACTGGAGCTTTAAAATGCGGTTTGGCAGAACTCTTTATGGAAGGTGCATCATTGAGTGAAGCACGCTGCTTGAATAAGATTGTTCTTCCCCCAAGGTCAGAAACTATCGTACCAATTAGACTACCAGATAACGCTGGTCAGAAGAATCGTTGTGTTCTCACAGAGGGTTTAAACTGCGGCTTACCATGGAAGATGGCACGAACCTTGGTGAGGGCCACAGACATTTCGTCACTACGTGTTCTAAATCCGGGTGATAGAGAACAGGCTGTTGGAAAGGCACTTTAATGGGCACCTGTGAAGAAGTTGCTCGGATGCGTAAATGCCAAGAACAATCTACTGCGACCAACATGAAACATTCCGTGTTCAATGTGTCGANCAGCGACGTTTTAGTGAATCTTCTGATTGGACATTAGATGGTCAGCAAACAACTGACTCTGTTTTAACTGCCAGCACCACTGGCGCTACTCCAGCACCGGCTATGCTTGACTTATCTGTATTGTTGGCGGCGTTGCAAGAGCAGACCAATCAGTTGAAAAATATGCAAGAAGAGCAAGCACGTCAAATGAAAGAAGAGCTCCAGCGAGGCCAAGAAGAGCAGGCACGTTAACTGAAGGAACTGTATGCCATGATCGACAGCGATTTAAAGGTAATCAAGGAGCAGATTGAGCACCATTAACAGCAAGTCCAACGGCTTGAGAATCGAATTTCCAAAGTTGAAATGAAGGTCACAGATGTTGAGAAAGCTTTGGTCGAGTTCATATCTGAGATTGGGAATGCCAATCCCGTTATAGCTACGCCAGCAGTACATGGATTTAAAGTACCACCTTTCGACAGGACATCTTAATGGTTGGCTTATAAAATTCAGTTTGAAGCCGTGGTGAGGATGAATGGATGGACTAAAGCACAGGCCATGACAGCACTCACGTTGGCCCTCCGCGATCAAGCCTTGACTGTACTAGAGGCCCTCGGTAAGGACATCACTTACGGCCAACTGGTGGAGGCATTGGAGTCCAGATATGGAGACAAACATCTTGAGCACGTGCATCGGGTGCAGCACAAGGACCGTGAGCAACGTAGTGCCGAGACTCTACAGTGCTGGGCACTGGAAGTTGAGAAGCTTGTCTGAAAAGCGTATCAGTCTTCACCTGCATTGCTTGAAGGACTACTCGTACAAGCGTTCATAGATGGAATACGCGATTTAGAAGTTCGAGCCGATGTTAGATTGGGACATCATGAAACTCTGAAAGACGCTTTGGCCCATGCTTTCGAGGTGGAGGCAGTAAGACGCGATGATCGATCCCATCGTGTTAGGGAAGTTGTAACGACAGGTCCCCAGTGTTACTACTGTAAAGCAAGGGACCACCTGCAGATAAATTGCCCAAAGCAAAGGCACCTTGGGAGAGACCGAAAAGAGGATGGAATCTCGATCTCCTAAGCCCACGATGGGAATAGCCTGATTATCCAAGGCGAAATTAACGGAACACCATGTAAGCTAACATTGGACACTGGAGCTTTAAAATGCGGTTTGGCAGAACTTTTTATGGAAGGTGCATCATTGAGTGAAGCACGCTGCTTGAATAAGATTGTTCTTCCCCCAAGGTCAGAAACTATCGTACCAGTTAGACTACCAGATAACGCTGGTCAGAAGAATCGTTGTGTTCTCACAGAGGGTTTAAACTGCGNGATCGATCCCATCGTGTTAGGGAAGTTGTAACGACAGGTCCCCAGTGTTACTAATGTAAAGCAAGGGACCACCTGCAGATAAATTGCCCAAAGCAAAGGCACCTTGGGAGAGACCTTATGGAGGATGGAATCTCGATCTCCTAAGACCACGATGGGAATAGCCTGATTATCTAAGGCGAAATTAACGGAACACCATGTAAGCTAACATTGGACACTGGAGCTTTAAAATGCGGTTTGGCAGAACTCTTTATGGAAGGTGCATCATTGAGTGAAGCACGCTGCTTGAATAAGATTGTTCTTCCCCCAAGGTCAGAAACTATCGTACCAATTAGACTACCAGATAACGCTGGTCAGAAGAATCGTTGTGTTCTCACAGAGGGTTTAAACTGCGGCTTACCATGGAAGATGGCACGAACCTTGGTGAGGGCCACAGACATTTCGTCACTACGTGTTCTAAATCCGGGTGATAGAGAACAGGCTGTTGGAAAGGCACTTTAATGGGCACCTGTGAAGAAGTTGCTCGGATGCGTAAATGCCAAGAACAATCTACTGCGACCAACATGAAACATTCCGTGTTCAATGTGTCGACGCTTCTGGAGGAATGTCGTAAGGATTTGTCAGAAGAGGAACTAAACAAAGCTGAAAAGATGTTGCTTCGATATGCCGACATTTTTTCGTCAAGCGACGCTGATATGGGGAAAACGGGATTGGTTCGGCACAAAATAAATACAGGGGATGAGTTACCGATCTGTCAGCGACCGAGAAGGCTATCGATGGCACGTGAAAAAGAGGTGGATGCTATGATTCAGGGAATGGTAGGAATGGCATTATAGAGCCCTCATCTAGTCCATGGTGTTTACCTATGGTCCTGGTAAAGAAGAAAGATGGCAGCATGCGTTTCTGTGTGGACTATCGTTGATTGAACAACGTAACGAAGAAGGACAGCTATCCACTGCCAAAGATCGATGACACATTGGATACGCTGACAGGAATGAAGTGGTTCACTACCCTGGACCTAAAAAGTGGCTACTGGCAGGTGGAAACAGACCGTAGAGACAAAGAGAAGACTGCATTTTCCACAGGAAAGGGTTTGTGGCAATTCAAGGTCATGCCCTTTGGGCTGTGCAATGCCCCAGCTACTTTCAAAAGACTTATGGAGCTAGTACTCACTGGATTAAGTGGGAACGCCTGTCTTGTCTATTTGGATGACATAATTATCGTGGGCAGCACATTTGAGGATTATCTTCGAAACCTGGAACGAGTGTTATTGAAAATACGAGGAGCTAATCTCAAATTGAGCCCGAAAAAATGCGCCTTCTTTAGACGGCAAGTTAAATTCTTGGGACATGTTGTCTCGGAAAAGGGGGTGCAGACAGACCCGGATAAAATCGTCGCCGTAAAAGATTGGCCAGTTCCAAAAGACAAAATAGGAGTTAGAGCTTTTTTGGGCTTATGCTCCTACTATCGTCGGTTTGTGAAGGATTTTGCTGATATTGCCAAACCACTGCATAAACTTACTGAAGAGAAGACACGATTCTGCTGGGACGAGGGTTGTGATATTGCATTCCAGGAATTAAAGGAGCGTCTGTGCAACACGCCAATTTTGGGCTACCCTGACACTGGAAATGACTTTGTAGTTGACACAGATGCGAGTAACACGGGGATCGGCGGAGTTTTGTCTCAACGAAAAGGAGATCAAGAATCGGTTATAGCCTACTTCAGCAAAGTCTTATCCAAACCGGAAAGAAATTACTGCGTGACGAGAAGGGAATTACTTGCCGTAGTTAAAACCTTGCAACATTTTAGCAACTACTTGCTTGGACGAAGATTCCGCTTGCGTACAGACCATGCTGCGTTAAAGTGGCTTTTGCATTTCAAGAATCCAGAAGGACAAGTAGCAAGGTGGATAGAGCTGCTACAGGAGTATGACTTCGTGATTGAACATCGTAAAGGGAAAATGCATGGTAATGCTGACGCCTTGTCGAGAAGGCCTTGTGTGGATGACTGTATGCACTGTGTCAGACAAGAGGCTAAAGAAATTGTTCCTGTGCAAATGCTGAAAATGGAGATCGGTAACGAGTGGAAGGAAACTTTACAACAGGCTCAGGAAAAGGACGCACACATTAAGCCGATCCTCGAATGGTTGAAGGCTGATGCTCCTAGGCCTAACTGGAGCGATGTTGCAGCTATGAGTCCAGTTACAAAAAGCTACTGGGCACAATGGGACAGCTTGACCATACAGGACGGGATATTGTGCCGTAAGTGGGAAAATACCCGAGGAGACAGCTACCATCTGCAAATGGTTGTTCCCAAAGGAAAAGTTCCAGAGGTCCTAAAACTGTACCACGACGGCTGCTCTGGAGGCCATATGGGGGTGAAGAGAACCTTACTGAAAATCCGAGAGAGATTTTATTGGATCCACTGTCGTGATGATGTGGAAGAATGGTGCCGCAGATGTACCAGTTGCGCGGCCGTGAAGGGACCTCAAACTCGCAGTAGAGGTGCATTAAGGGTGTACAATGTTGGAGCCCCATGGGAACGAATAGCGTTAGATGTTGCGGGACCGTTTCCTGAAAGTGAAAATAGAAACCGGTACTTCATGGTTGTCATGGACTACTTTACTAAATGGCCAGAGGTTTTCGCCATTCCCAACCAAGAAGCTGTAACTGTGGCCGATAAATTAGTCCACGAAGTATTCTGTCGGTTTGGAGTACCCTTAGAGATTCACAGTGATCAAGGCAGGAATTTCGAGTCCCAAATATTTCGGGAGACATGCCATGTGATGGGTACCCACAAAACCAGAACCACCTCGTATCATCCACAATTCGACAGGATAGTGGAACGATTCAATCAGACGTTGGAAAAGTACCTGGCAAAAGTCATAGAGACTCGGCAACGAGATTGGGACAAACACATTCAACCATTTTTGTTGGCATACTGAAGTGTGGTCCATGAAAGTACGTCTGTGACGCCAGCCTTTGCAAACTTTGGAAGAGAACTACGATTACCCGCAGATTTTAATCACCGGTACCCCACCTGATAGTCCACTTAGCATGACCGACAATGCGGACGATTTACGTCATAAGATGAATGACGTATATGACCACATCCGACAGTCAGGTCAACAAATGTCTGAAAAGATAAAGACCCGATATGACCGGAAGGCGAACAATCAAGGCTTCAAAGAGGGTTCCCTAGTGTGGTTACATAACCTTTATAAGTCTTTAGTGGAATGCCTCGAAAGGTTGACACTCGAGATTGTGTCATGGCTTTTTAGTTGGTCTAAGACAAATTTCAGGGTTGTGTCAGCAGTTATCAAACTCCACTCGTCTGCAGAGATCTTCTATGGCCAGTTTAAACTGCAAGTTTCGTCACGTGATTCATTGACGTCACAACCAACCGTAAATTAGAATTATGCACCAAAACTAGGATATGAGTTACTTATTTTATTTAGCGCGAAGACACTTTATTTAGCGAGAGCGGAAAGTCAACTGGCAATTAGATCAGCAGAGGTAAAAGTGCGGGCGGTGCTGTGTAGAGATGTGGTGTAGCACGTGCCGCACTGTACGGCAACGTCGCTCTCGCCGCCGAGCGATAGCGCACGTAGCAAAGCAGCAAGGCCGACAACGTAGACTTTTGAGCCATTATTTAGAAAGTTAATCGAGTATTTGTGGATCCGCAGCGATGGATCCAGCACCTGGTGCTGGATTCAACAGGCCGAAAAATGTGCTGAATCCAGCTAGATTGCTGGATAAAGGATCCTGCAATTGCAATCCCTAATGGCCACCACCTCGGAGAAACGCTCGTAACGAATTGGCGCAAGTAGAGAAAAATTCTATCACGAGGGATTTTCCTCACATATATTAGTAAAGATTCCCCAAATCGCTACAAAATCTATCGCTGGCTTTTTTCTATGGATATGTTAACGATGTTGTCTACGTTAACGTCTCTGCAAAACTCTTCCAGAGTATTGCTTTTTTCACCCAATTTGTCGAATGTAAACGTGCACGCTCGTGTACGGCAATATCTTAACTGTGTAGCCACACGATACACAACATCCGGTATCCACAGAAAGTTTCCACAAAAAGTTTGTAAATTTCTGTAAATCGTTTTAAAACTTCCTTATCGATCGATGAGTGACAGGTTTTTCTTTAATAAATACATTGATTGTATTAATTATACAAATTTAATTCTTATTTTTTAGGGTACTTAGTAGTGTATGTGTTTAATGCGTGTGTGAACTATTATACGAAAAATATATTAAAATATCATTAAACAAATTTAAACTGTCATATATTT
>NW_019385772.1:212336-222401 GCF_000671375.1 Centruroides sculpturatus
GGAACACCTTGCCAATTCCTTCTTATGTCTTTCGCTTTTTCCCTCGCAGAGACAAGTACGGTGATTATGTCTCCACGCAGGAACACCTTGCCAATTCCTTGTTATGTCTTTCGCTTTTTCCCTCGCAGAGATAAGTACGGTGATTATGTCTCCATGAAGGGACACCTTGCCAATTCCTTCTTATGTCTTTCGCTTTTTCCCTCGCAGAGACAAGTACGGTGATTATGTCTCCACGCAGCAACACCTTGCCAATTCCTTGTTATGTCTTTCGCTTTTTCCCTCGCAGAGACAAGTATGGTGATTATTCTTTCACGAAGGAACACCTTGACAATTTTTCTTATTACCTTCGCTTTATTTCCTTCCAGAGATAAGCATTTTAATGACATCTCTACGAATGCATTAGAGATTATCTTTCGCTTTGTTTTATGAAGCATTAATAATTCGGCCGAAAGTACAGAGCAGATGATACCAGGGCGCCTGCCGATGAAAGTTGCACACCATATAGTTGGACAAAGTTAATTTTGTAATGTGCTTTCGTTATAATCATAGAAACGATAAATTTTTCTAATAATATTAATTAACATATAAGTCTTTTTTTTCTGTTTCTTGAGCTGAACGGAATGTAACGATTAAAAGAAAGGCGATGATCTACATTCCGTCATTTTACTTTTTTCTTTTTGAACAAGAGAAAATGATAGATGAAAATCTGCGGAAAAGTTCCGCAGAAATATCGAAACATTTGGTCGTTTCCTGCAAATAATAAAAATATTTCGTAAATAAAATATGAAAGTAAATTAACAGCAGGTTCAAATTACAATGTTTGTTTAAAAATAATATTACAAAAGTATTGCCAGTATAATTACAGTAAATACTGAAAAAAAATATGTTTTCAATGAATTGAAAATTTTTTATTAAGAAGACACGAGTCGTCTTTAGTTAATTTAATAAAAATGTATAAATATAAAAAACAAATTTAAATTTGTAAATACGTGAGAGAAAACGAGTCTTAAAATACCAATATAATATTGAAATTAAAATTCAGCGAAAAACGAAAATGAATTCATAAGTGTAAATTAAAGAAACTTACTCTATTATTATCATCCGATTCACTAACTTCATTATTTCTTCTCTTATCCAATTCAAATCGAATTAATTTTATGAACTCTTTATGTCTTTCTGTCATCTCTTTGTCTTTATTGTTTTCTACAAAAATTATTTAAAAATTTACTTTTATGTAATTTTATATCGTAATGCCTACATCTATTCAAACACATTCATTTAAAAAATTTGCATTAGGCTAATATGTTTATGTAGAAATATATCTCTATATTTCTTCATAAACTGTATAGGAAGTTAAAAATTAGTATTATTGTGTAAACAGTGAGGAAATGCAATATAATTACTATGTAAATAAATGCCAAATCGGATTTGTTACATCGATAATACATGAAAAAATCAAAAATATAATACACTCAATATTAGTACAAATCTCTGCGTGCCTTCTACGGATTGTCTGTTTTTTAAGTGTATTTGGATACAGGCGTAGACTACGACTTTTATTAATTACACCGGATAACGGTAATTATAATTGCAACAAATTTATATACAAACAATTATATACAAGTTTCGTGTTATATTCCAATAGAATTCGAATTTAGTTTTCGATGTATGAGTTCTACGAGCGTTTATTTTACATTTACACACTATCTGTTTACGTCACACACTCAAAGAATGCAGAAAAAGCTTAAGTTTGAAAATAGGGATGAGTTGTATACAAATTTGTAAGCGCTAAAAGCGTGTAAACTCTTCATAAACACTGCCTATTTTCGATACGTGATTGGTGACCCACTTTGAAAATTGAATGTTCACCATGTCCTTTATTATACAACTTACGGTGCAAATTTCGGTTTGTAATATTTACCTATCCAGCGATATTAAACGAAATAGACCTGAATACAGAAACACATATTTCGTTTTTTTACTTTTTCTGTACGGAAGTGTCACAACCATTTTAAAAACGTCGAAGGTCAAATATTATAACAGCCGGAACAATAAAATTTATTCAATTGTATTAAAATTATTGGAAATTTCTCGACATATACTTTAAAGAATATATTAATTTTTAATTAAATTTGATACGAGAAGAGGACAACAGAATGAACCATTTCGTCAATGTTAAGGTTGTGTTTGTTGCAATTATTTTATTTGCTGGTTTCCTCCTAATTAATCATGTTTACTGGTGAATATTTATATAATGTGATGGAAATTGTTAGATAAACAGTAACAAAAACCATCATCGAAAGTGTTTTAATGAAATAAATGGAATCTTTGTAGAAATGAATGATTTATTTTTGAATTGTTTAGAATGTAGTAAACTACGACATAAAACACACGTGAAAGAGTGCAAATGGATAACTAATATTAAGTTTTATAATTTAAATAAATTTGAAAAGAACGAGTTTCACATTAAAAGATTTCTTAATAATTTTTAACGAATTATTTTATAATTCTTTATAATCTGTTTGTAACCTCACCTTCAACCTCATATATTATTTCTTTGACCAATGAATACTTCTCTAAAAATAAAAACTTCTTCTTCAATGGTCTATTTTCAGAACGTGTATTTTCCAGAAACCAGAAATTACCCTCCTCTTCGACTTCGGAATCCTGTAAAAAGTGAAAAGTTCTCATTCCTTATAGAATAATTTTGCAGTAGTCGAAATGTTCTTTTATTACTCGGAAAAACATCATTTATTAATTAACAAAGAAATTGCAGTCATTAAAACAACACTTTCCATAAGATTGTGCATTTCTCGTATTGTTTTTTTTTCAGTTTTAAACCTTTAGATAATGAGAATTATTAAATTATTTTTAATTAAACTTACAGAAGAGGACAATTCCGTTTCTTCCGGAAAATCAGCATTGATATCACTTGTCAGCTGAATGATTTCATTCACTATATTTGTGAAAGAATCTTCCGCACCGACGTCGTTTTCACTCGCGGAATGTTCACTTGTATTTTCTAACTCCATTTGATAATTATAATCTAGGGAATAAAAGAAAACGCAATAAACACAGCAATTCGTAAAAGTTTTTTCGCATGAATTTAATAATTATATAAGAATTTGAAAGAAAAGAATATTTTTACAATTTAGTCAAAATAAACAGATGTAATTCTTATTGTCGAAACATAATTTGGAAATTTTATCCATTGAAAATCCACAGCAATAAAACTAAAAATTTAGCAAAAGTCAATTTATTTCTGTCATAAATATCACATTGTGATTTGATATTATTAATTGTGTGAAAAGTGTAAATTGATACAATCGTAAAATTAATAATTGATATGCAATATTGCTTACTGAAGAGTTATTCCCGGTGAAATCAATGACTGAATGTTCGTTAATGAAATTCAATATTAAGATATTGGATAAGAGCAAATAATAAAATAATAAATTGTTATGTGTTTGAAGAAAATACGTTTAATGATGTAATTGTCTCAAGCAGAAAATGAATGCTAAGTTAAATATCGTTAATGGTACTAAGAATAGGCCTATATTCGCCGTTCTTATCATTCTATAACCAGGGTGGCCAAGCTCCTTGATAGTCCGAGCCATTTTTCAAAATTTAAAATTTTTCGCGAGCCGTAATTAAATACGTATTAAAAAGGTATGCAAAAAATTCCAGATTACAAATTATATCCGTAGCAAGAGTGATACAAATTGTTTCCTTCAGAGCACAATGTCAACTGTCCGTTGCAATGACAGTTTACAAATTCAAAATCGGTCTGGAGTCGGTCGATAACGGACGATTACGCCACTGTTTATGTTCGTTCGCGCAGTTTTCGATGAGTCATATCATTCTTAACTTGGACGGAAATGAAATTTGTTACAACGTTGCACTTAGTCTTTCATATTTGTTGTTAGTAATTTAAAAGACATTTTGAAACACATACGGAACGATAATAATTTTTTAAAATATAATAACACAAAAATGAAAAGGGAACTCGGGTACATTTATCGAGAGCCACAAATAATCCTTCAAAGAGCCGCATGTGGCTCGCGAGCCGCAGGTTGGCCACCCCTGTTCTATAACATTCTGTTATAAAATGATAAGAACAACGTTGCGTTATAACTTCTCTCATTAAATAAAACTTCTCTCATTGCGTTGAATAACATTCTGTTATTCAACGCAATGAGAGAAGTTTTATTTAATTTTAAGATTTCTTCGGAAGATTGGGAAATTCTTTTCTGGTTAAAAACTTTACGTAACATTTTGTTAACACGTGCCAAATAGCTTGACCAATTTCATTAATGTCTGTTTGCGCAGTCGTTAATGAAAGAGGGAAAGTGTGAAATTGTGTTAGAATCGGAAACAATGTAATATCGAACAAACATCGCTAAACCCGATATACAATATAGCTAAACACCAACAGAATGCCGTAAATCTATCGGGCTAGTTTAAGGCTAATTACTAAATGAATTACGTAACCAATTTGGCTTTAGAGGTAAGCGTTAGGCGCCATCAGTTATTAACATTATATCGAACGTTTCTTTAGTCTAAATTCAAAATGCAGTTTAGAACGTATTTATTGAATTGTTTAATATTCAAGTCCTAAAATACTATTATAATAAAATTAAAATATTTCCAAAAAATTAATGCAATAACATAACTAATTAACACTTAAAATTAACAATTGTCCGATAGTGTTGTAATTATTACAAGGTGTTTTTACTCGTTTCAAGTTTACTTTATAGCTTATCTCCATGCCGTTGGATATCGCTTTAGGTCTGAATTTTGTTCTTATTCGTGGCTGTAGAGGGTGAGTGTACTTTATTAACGATTTTAGATTTCTTTCAAAGTACCGAAGTTTCTTATACGTACCATTCCGGATTGCTTTCAAGACCGTGTTTTCTTTCTCTTTCTCTACGTCTTATTGGTGTTGCTCGAATCTAGTTTTTAAATGTTACTCAGTTACTCAGTAAAACATACGCCGTTTTTAAGGTAAGCTGGGCTACAATTTGAAAAAATTTTAGTTTTATAAATTTGTACTGCTGTGGTCACCTATCCATCCGTTCTTGTTGTGGGGTTCGGGGGCCTTAAAGATTTATTACGCACTTTTTTGGGTAGAGTCCTGCCACCAGGTGTGTTTTATCGGACACACCGCCGTTTCAGATGAAATGGACGATTAAGGCTCGAGGGTAAGAGTCACTCCGAAGTCTAGGAATGAGCCTCTCAGGAGGAAGAATGCAGTTTCAGATATAACCAATTTAAGGACATTTATTAACATAAACGAAAGTTTAGAACAGAATTATAAAACCTGATTTTGGAAATTTGCCTACTTTTATCTATACAACGAAGGGGTGCCTAACGGAGAGTATTCGAATTTACGCGATTCACAACATACCAGGTAAGCAAGATGTCTTCTCTTGTGACGTGGACTTGACGGCCAAGATTGCAGAGGTTTCTGGTGTCTGCTGCACTTCGTCTCGTGTTTGCTCGTTTTTGGAGTCGTCCTCTCTTGAACCACTCTTGCTCCACTCCAGCTCTCGTTTTAAATCTTTCCAGCATGAGAAAGTTTATCATCGTGTGATGATTCATTGGCAGTCTCATCATTGTAGCTGAAGCGATGTTTTTTTATTAGTTGATGACGTCGAGTTTTCGTACAGTCATCTCTGAGTTGGTGTTTTGTTATCTCTGAGTTCACATGATTCATCTTTGCTCTTAGTTATTGTTTGTTCATCGGTCGCTTCGACTAAGTTCTTCATGTAAACATTGCCGAAAACAAGGGAGGAGATGCAATGTTCCCCATTTCTATATATGTCTTTTATAATCTTTCATTATTTGATTGCTTCTTTCTCTTTTCTTTGGCATGTTGTGAGATTTCTGATAGTTGAATAATAAACTGTTTTATTCTAATTAATTTAAGTTGATATTAAAATTTGGAAAAGGGGGATCCTAGATTGGTAAAATAGGTGAATTTCCTCCTACAACTTCGGTTGCTATTCAAGATACAATTAAGGTTCACGCGAATACATAATTAAAAAAGATATAAAGTAAATAAACAAAAATCATTACAAATAACAGTTTACAAATATATATATAGATATTTTTGGAGGGAGAAGTGGTGGTCTTCACATTCTTTAATCTCGAGAAAGGAGTTAGATTCGTCAATATGGAGACCAGATATGGAAAACGTAAGAGAAGAGGACCGGATTAAATATATATGAATTTCCGATTTGTACCGCGAGTCACGTTATTTCAATAAAAATATTTTACGGCGAACGGAGTTAAATTCATAACAGGCACGACTTTACTGCTAATGGGAAAGTATGATGTACAGGGGCAAAACACTATTAAAGAACCAGACTCAATAAATTTGTCTTGATCGATTAATACCTCTGCTTCTTGAGCTGCCAATAGTTTTAATTCTTCGATATTGGCGTAATAATCTTTTACTTTGAGTTTTTCAATCGCTGGACGGCGTAAGTTTGGCTTGAGTGCAGGAAGTCAGTTGTAAACATTCGAGATTCTTTTAATATATGAAATTTTCTCGTTTTTACCCCATATAATGCTTTTGTGTATTTTGAAGAGCTGCTAATAAGTACTATTTTGATTTGGTATTGAATATTATTTACTCATAAATGTCGTTAATATAGTTATTTCTATTAATTGTCTCTTTCACGACTTTAGAATTACAATTGATTAGACTGTTTGTTTTCGCTTACAATTTGTGTTTATTTTAAAATATTTTTGGGAGTTTTCGTTATGGACAAAAAAATGTAGTGAAAAAATTTACAGCTAAACCTGTACATATATTATTAATACGGAAATCTTCGACATTCCCAAGTACTCCCTGAATCAAAAACAAAAGGGAATGAGGAAACAGTTATATACATTTAATTATGGAAATTTATAGAAATGTAAAATCATGTGTTAAGATAGGTTAAATTTAAAGTGTTACAAAAAAGAAACTTAAAATTTAGAGTAACTGAGGAGTTTGTCAATGTTAAGCCTATATTTATTATTATTATTTATTAATATTAAATGAACTATTGTAGTTTGTAGTAAAGAAAGAGCTATGATATATGTTATTCACAATTTATATTGTGTTTATTAATCTGTTCCCGGCCCCAAAAATATAGTTTTTATTTACTTTTTAGCAACATTCACCACATTTCTAAGAAATGTTCTTTAAAATTTATTCAATTTATTTAATACTATTAAATATAATGCCGAATGCCAATTGTGTCTAATGAAAAAAAATAATAAAAGATTACAGATTTAATAATAAATTATTGTTATTTAATTAATTAATGACTTAACTGCCATTAACCGAATATAAGAAAAAAGACCGATGAGGATACGGAATTCATCCGGCATCGGAAATTCCCGATATATCTCCTTATAGTCTCTATCAGAGCCGGCCCTACCATAGGGCGAATGGAGTAGCTGCTCCAGGCGCTAAGTCTTAAGAGGTGCCTCAGTGGTAAAGAAAATTAAAGGGTATAAATAAGGGGCAACAAAGGGGGACGCCATAATAGGATCTAGCTCAATCCTAAAATTTTCCTCTGGCCGGCACTGGGTATGCGCTACCTGAACCTCACGACACTACGGCTACGGAATCGTTTTTTAATTAGCCGCTAGTCTAGACACTTTTTGTTTGGACCCCTCCTTTTGTCTTTTCCCGAGACCAACTGTAATTCGGATTTGCCATTCAATCTTGAGATTTACTAAAGATCTCAAGGCTAAATTTTGGATAAGGAGGAACTCAGTAATTAAACGAGTTACAGAGATGGCCCGAGTGAAATAAGAGCCAACTTAACTTGAAGGAAGGCCAACTCATATTATTGAAAGTGAGAGACAGAATCCGTATGGATTGGTGAATGTTACGTGTGGAGAAGGAAGAAGCTAAACAAAATGGTTTAGCCCGAGTTGCGACTCAAAAAGCTTTCAGGAGATCCATCAACAAGTCGATTTCACTATCAGTTCGAGATGTTGGACAAATAGGGATGGAACATCCCTCCCTCCGTTGAACATGATTGAACATTAATTCCGGAGATTTTATAGAGTTTTTAATTTGTATGATTCGAATATATATAGAAAAAGGAAAACTGAATCACCGTTTTTTGAATTTTAATCCGAGAATGGGCAAAAAGTGTTATTTAGTAAACCGGTTTTAATACAGCTGGATACAGAAACCAATGACTGGAAATTAGGAAAATTTTATTTTAAATCTTGCTTTTTTACGGAATTCATAGACGTAATAATACGAGAAAGCCATCATTGTCAGAGCAACAATATTAATTAGCGCCTTGTTTGTAAGTATTATAAGAATTATCTGTGTCATATTTCTTTAGAAATGTCATTTACTAAACATTTCCTGACACTTAATATACGATCTACTATTAGTGTTTTAGAGTAATAAGTTCAACCCAACTGGAACTAATGTCTTCGAGGCATTCTTATTTCCAATTTGTAATGTAACTACGGTAGTTGTGAATGATTGCTGGGTAGCCGAGGCCTTAAAACGTCAACCTATTTCTATAGGGAAACTAAAATTGAATCCGGGTAGTCAAAATCTCTCAGGAATTTTTCCACAGTAGTCTGTTTGAAACATGTTGAAGCCGTTTTTCACCACTCGGTCCTCATCGTGGGCTCAGTCACACACGATGGTCGTTTGTTTATTAAATTACACTTTGGACAATTTGCCTAGGGGTGAGACCTTTTTTAAGGATAACTGGCCCCTATTCGAGCAATACAGACGTGGAGAAAACCCAAAAAACTCCACGTGGCCACTCCGACCCGGCGAGACGCGAACCCACGACCGAACTCCCAATGTTTAGAAAACGGAACCACTTGGCCACTGGCGGCCGAGTGGTTCCGATATACGACGGAAATAATTTTTAAAAAATCACCTTTGTCGGGTTTTCCTTACATGTCTAACATCTAAGCAAGGGCCAACTTATCCCAGAGGGTAAACCTCTTGGTCTATGGTCCATGTGTTGTTGCATCGACTTATTCTACATATCTTGTATTATCGTTTTGTATAAATAAAATTAAAATATTTACTCGTAAACGTATTAAAACTTTATTCGAAATCTCAATTTATTAAATTAAGTTTTTTCAGTGTATTTATAACATATATAATTTAAATTTATTTAAAGGTATATATTGTGAAATAAAAAAAAATAATAGAAAAAAAACGAATGATAAAAACGAAAAATATGATTTATGAAAATTCAGGTTATACTTTCTTTAATATATTTTTAATTTAATTTTAATATTATAAAACCAATTCTTAAAACCCCTGTTTTTGGTAATGCTTTTTAATAAGATTAAAATACGTGAGGTAGCTCAATTCTCACCTTTGCAATATGCAACAATGCATTAATACATACACGATAACATTCTACTTAAGTTTACGTTTACCGGATTTTGGTGCACCAAGATAGTGGAGAGTTCGCGGCTCCCCCACCCCTGGTAGTGGGGATGGAGTAACTGTAACTGTAAACAATTAGGTATCTAAGAGACGAGTGGTACGAAATCATCAAAAAAGCCGCATTATCAGTCTTTTTGTTACCTTTTTTCACTGTCCACTGGTACTAAGAAAGTTTAAATTTTTAGTCATACCCATTGTGGATTTAGTCAGGCTCACAAAGCGGTGGCCGTGATAAAGCGTCTATGAAACATCTCAGAGAAATTACCACTCTGTTGTATACAGATTCGATTTTAGTTGGCTCAGAAATTTCATAATAGGTCAACACTGACGTGTCAATTTATCTGAAATGCGGACTTAGAGGACTTTTAACGGCGTTAGGACTCTTTTAGTGCTAGCGGAATAGAAAATTTGAAAAAAAAATTTATTGTAATATGCTTCTAAGTGACCAGCAGCCAAGTAAGTAAATCAATGGCATAATTCAGACTAGACTATTAGTTTGCTTAGATAGTTGCTTGTCACCTAGGATCAACCATTGTTTTCGTTATAAACAGAAATTATCAGCAAAAATATGAAATTTACATTGTATTGAAAAAGAGTCAGCAAACAAGAAAATATTTAAAAAA
>NW_019385773.1:0-24799 GCF_000671375.1 Centruroides sculpturatus
GGCAACTAATCTCCTGTCAAATTGCATAATAATTATTTATCCTTAAATAGCCCAATAAAAGAATCAGATGTTTGTTTGATATTTGAAGTAATTGTTGCATTAGTTACATTTATTATACCTGTGATTTCTGCTTTGTTGTATATACTGCAATAGTTTGTGAATGCAAGCTAAAATACTATTTTCTAGTAACTTAATTGAAGCAATACAGTATTGTATCTTACAAGATGCTCCTGAATCCAGCCCGTGATTTTCAAGTCTTTGTTTACTCCAAATATATAGTACAAGTTTAATAAATCTAATTTTTAAATAAAATTTAGATAGAAAACTTGTTCAAATATAAATATATATTATAAATAAATAAATTTAAAGTTAAAGCATGTAGATTTTTTTCAGAGTATAGACATTGATAAAGAAGAAATCAATTTAGAAAGCTTTGAAGATACCACTATTGAATTATTACCTAGTCGGATTCCTAACGATCATGCTCGTTATCATGTATTTAGATTTCCACACAATTATGAAGGCGATCATATCATAAGTATAGGTATGTATGATATGTATGAAATTTGGCAAAATTAAGAAGACATTGATTTGTTTAATATCTTTGTTTTAGTGTTTGTTTATTCCATACCCGGATATAATTGTCCAGTTAAAGAAAGGATGCTATATTCAAGTTGTAAGAGTCAATTAATTGAGATTATTGAAGGCAAGATTGGGATTGAAATTGCAAAAAGGGTATGTTTATGAATAAGAATTTTGCTAATTGATCTTATGTTAATTAAAAGTTCTACAAGAATATGCTAGTGGTATGATTAAAATCTTGTTACTTTAGAAAATTTTTCTTTATCAAGTATTCTCATGGGTTTTCTTTTTACAAAATTCTGTTTCTTAATTTATTAAAGATGAAAAATTAGTAGTTATATATATAGTATATTACTGCTCATTAAGGTGAGGTTATCAGGATTTTAATTGATATCTTAAATACCATTTTGAACAGTTTTGGATTGATAATTATGATGAAATTTTTAAAAATGCTCTGAACATTTGGAATAACCTAAATCTTACTCACAATTTTAAGATACATCATGATTGATAACAAGCAAATACTAAATAATACATATACACCATCAAATTTCCAGCAACTGATGATCTGGCACCTTTTTCAATCCAAAGAAAATTACAAGAGGGAATGAAATTCCTATGGCAATCAGACAAATTTACTGGATGGCCACAGATTGCATTGTATGTAGGATACACTTATTTACATTATTTACTTGTTGGTCATGATATCACAGTTTTGTGATATTCTTAGTTTATACATCTGCAATTTTCAAATTGCAGATCTATAAACTCCCATTGGAATCTGTCTGTCTGTCCAATCTCAAGAACACAGTTAGATAGATGAAAGTCAAGACCAGATATTGAAACATTTGGAGCAGAAGGACTTAATTATATATGAACTTCCAATCTGGATCAGAAGTAATGTGATTATAATTCAAAAATTTTCTCCAGAGTGAGTTAGATAGATGACCAGTATGACTATTTTTATCAGGAAAAGCATGATGTACAGAGGCATGACACTATTAAAAGCAAGAGCATATATTTTAAATTAATTAATTAATTAAATAAATTTAAAAATATTAAAAATTGCAGCCTGGAATTGTGACAATGTTTTTGCTTAAATTTAAAACTAACTGTGGCTTCTAAGATAAATGACGGTGTCGGTAATGGAGTCAAACTAATATTGATATTTATTTAAGTTTCTAGTAGTTCATAGTGTACTTTAGACCAGGGATGGGCAACCCATGGCTTGCATTAATATTTTTTGTGGCCCGCATCACATAAAATTTGAATAAATATATCAATTTCTCAACCTAAGGAAGGATGCAGCAAAAATTCAAACATTATTTTCTACAACTTATTTTACCACAATGAATTTAGTGAAAATTAAAACAAGAAAACCAGCTAACAGACACATCAAAATTAATTTAAAACTAGCAGTGACTAATATTTAACCAAATATTTCCAATATATTACGTTTACAATAGTTCCATAAGCTAAATTAAGTATACATATGCTAATTTATAATTATATATGAATAAATAATTGTGATTTACTGACATTATTTTCCTCTTTTCTCTTGTATGCAGCCTGTGTTAGTTCAAAAGTTTTGAAATGCGCCCCTTACATAGAAAAAGGTTGCCCATCCCTGCTTTAGACATTTGGGTGGTATATAATTAGTGAGTTAGTAGTAGTATGGTGAAGTTGATAAATAAATGTTTAGACTCTGGCAAATTTGAAATGTGAGACTCCAATTTTTCCTTTTTTTAATTAAAATGTCATACTTTGATTTCTTTTAGAAGAAAGAATACTATTAGATATCTTAATATTTTTGTCTAAAATTTATCTGTAAAAAGTTGTATTACAATTTATGGTAAGAATCAAAAAATGGATGTAATGAATATATATCTTGGGAAAACTTGCAAGCACACAAAGAAACATGCATCTAAATCAGCCAAAAGAATTCCACTTTAATTAGATAATTATCAAAAATTGATTAAATGTAGGTTTTTTTTCTTTAAAATGATTTAAATTTTTTTTTCACTTTATTGTATTTAATAAATTGGTCTGAAAAAAGTTCTCCCACTCTGGCTACTACGAGAATAGTTAATTTCCTACCAATGGTTGACTAGACTCAAGTATATAATAGAATTTTAAAATATTAATTTTGGAAAAAACATCATTCATCTTGAACTGATGTGTAGTCATATCCCAATAACTTAAGTTGGTGAATAATAAGCTGGAATAATACTGTTAATTACATTTTGCAGTTTTCTCTTCCTGTTTTAGTCTGTTGCAGTTAGATTCTGATCTTGGTTTTGTTTTTTCATATTGTGTTTCTATTGACTGTTTTAAGATGAAATTGTTATAGAAGCAATAATAAATAGTCATAAATAACTCGTAACCAATAGAAAGACAGTGAAAACATTAATTAGTCAAAGAAAAACATCTGATATGTAAAAACAAATATTGTGCCAAGTAAAAATTGATATCTGAAATGAAAGTCAACTTTTTTTCTTGGGAAGTTTCTGCTTTGGCACTTTACAAAAAATACCATAAACTTTTTATTGTCTCTGCACTTTGTGTTCTTGCTTTAATAAATGATAAAATTTTCAAGAACCAATTTCAAAAGCATTGTTTTTATCACATTGAAAGCTGACCAGACATTGAGTGTTCCAGACTGCTGTGGTGAAGGGTTCTGAATCAAATTTCAATTGACTCCTGCAAAAAATTTTCTATCTAGAATCCACTGGTGCGTCATTCTCCATCCCACACTCTTGCTACACCAGTGGCTAAGTGGATTTTATCCTTAAATGCTGGTAATTGACTTGGATTTATGCTTGAACTGACATCTAACTTGCAAAATTTTCTGGGTTTTTCTTTGTCAATAACATCTGAATAGGGGGCTAATTTTCCTTAAAATACTTTCCAGAAGGCACATTCCTCAATTGACAGATTGCCTTCATGTTATGTTGCTAGTACTAAAACCAATCAATCAATACACTTATACATTGAAAAATAGTTTTGCTTTGAGTGGTTCATATGCTACTTAGTTTTTTTTTCTCATAGTATGTGCATGTATGAGCTTTTCAAATAAATAAATAAATAATAATAAAATATAAAGATTAAAGTATATTTTATAAATGCAAAGTCAGTCAAAAATTACAAATGTTGTAACATGATGTTTCATAATTTTTGGTTGGATAATAGCAAAAACATACCAAGCCTGGTATACATTACATAGAGTGTACAGCTCTCTAGCCAATATGAATATATTCATTTGAATTAATAAAAGCTATTTTCTGAAAGTATAGTGCACACTGCATGCAATATGCATAAAAATTTGGTGTGAAATGCTCTTTATAGAGGAAATTCTTTTTGATATCTAAGTTTATTGAAGTGTGTGTTTTCTAAGAAATTTCAAAAAAAATGTGAAAAATATCTTTTAATTAGTATCTAATACTAATTAAAAGGTATTTTTCGCATTTTACCAACAATAAAATTTCAGTTAAGATTCACCAGTCAAAAAAATTTTATCAACTCCTCAACATTGGTTAGGGGTATGTTGATGAATTATTATGATGAACGATCACAGTTGGTCCAGCAAAATGCTTAATTCAATAAGGCTTCGGAACTGAGGGTGTCTAAAAGTCTGTGATATACTTGTAGTATTTGCTTCATATTTACAAAGATCATGTATTTTATTCATTCATTCATTCTCATGACATCCTCTTTACAGAGGGTTGCAGTTGGTGGACATTTCTTCTCCACTCTTCATGGTTGTAGGCTTTTCCCAAGCTTGATCCAATTTATTTTTTGATGTTTTGCCATGTTAGCCTAGGTCTTTCCTTTCTTCATCTGCCCTTTACCATTCCTTGGACTGCAATTTTCATCAGTTCCCCTGAGGATCCTCTTATTATATGCTGACCATCAAGTTTCTTTCCATTCCAAATCTACTCATAACCTCCTCATTGGTTATTCTGTCTAGCCAACTAATTCTTTCCATTCTTGTAAGATAGCACATCTCAAAAGAATTTTCTTATTAACTGCCTCTTGGTTTATTGTCCATGATTTGGAGTACTTAAAACAATGATTTGGTAGACTTAAAACAATGATTTGGAGTGTGGCTACATACAGATGTATGTAGCCACACTCCAAATCATTGTTTTAAGTATTTTTAGTTTCAATTTTTTGCATACACTTCTAGCTCTTAATACTGAGGATATTTGTGCAAAAGCAGCTTTAGCCTTTTTATTCTGTTTTTAGTTTCATAATTACATCTGTTATCCTCAGTTATCCAACTTCCTAGGTACTCAAACATTTTTACCTTTTTCTATTTTCTTTTCATCCAACATAATCTTTAGATCTTTATTTTCTTTTCTTGAGATTATCATAAGTTTTGTATTGTTCACATTTATTTTTATTTGGTATCTTTCTTTTCCCACTTTTCTCAATTTATTTAGAATTTTCTGTAACCCTTCAGTGTTACATAGCAGAGCAATGTCATTAGCATACCTAATATTATTGATATGTCCATTAATGTTTACATTTTCGAACGCTTTGATGAAATCAAAGTGTTTGAAAGCCTATAATGTAACAAACTTGTATACTTGAGAGGAAGCTGAAAGCATGCTATGATTTTTATTTTCCCGGCTGTTATGTATAACAGAGAGAAAGTATGGTGATTGGTCAAAAAAATGACTTCTGCAGATTTTTACATTTTTGGACTTGGGATCTTGAAACATTGAGAAATTCAAAAAAAAAAATTGGGAGTTTCTTCTTTATGTATGGATGTTAGTGTGGGGGGGGGCACAAATTTGTTCACCCTTTTTGAAGCTTAATAAATAACTCCTGTACTTTTTGTCAAAAATTTCTGAAATTTTGCAGGGAGGTTTGTTTATTTGTGAGGTTGATGGTATTAAATTTTGGTGATTAAAGGTCAAGGAGGTGGGGAGATAGTGTGTATCTTCAGTAGGGTCAGACTTAATGACAATTTTACTCTTTATCAGCATTTACAATGTTTTATAAAATCCATCCCCCTCAAAATTAAACTTTTTGCCATTTTATAATAGTTGAAAATATAAAAAGATTTTTAATAAAACGTTATAACAGATAGCTCCACTAAATGTTGCCAGGAAAGCAGTTAAGCAACTCATTACTGGATTTTTGTGTTTGGTGCTCATCACCCTCCAATCAAAGTTGGTTTTTGCACATCAACACAAAACGATTTATGGCTCTAGATGGGATTCTAAGTTTTTTGATACGCTACTTATATGCTAAAACTTTCTCTTGGTACTTAGTGCACTACTATCTTCATGATTTTTTTTAATACACTGAAACTTCCCTAACTTCAAGCTCCAAGCAGCAAGAAAAAAACCTTCTTACAGTTACAGATAGTTTAAGTTAGAGAACAATTGAGTAAAAAATGCCTGTTCTTGAATATGTTTGTATTTTTACCTTTCTTGCATTATATAAAGAATCTTTGATAGTTTTTCTTTTTTTTAAACAGTCCTTGTAACTACTATGCATATGTAGCTAGAATTATTTATAAGATTATCAGCACAAAACCTTTCTCACTAATTTCTAGCCTTATTAACAGGAGTACAAGAAAGGTTTTGTGCTGATAATCTTAGTCCTTGTAACACATTTCAGCAAAACATTCAATATAACTAATAGAAATGAACAATTTTGCAAGTACTGTACATCTTGTTGAGATAAAGTGAGAGGACATCTTGCTTTGGACTGGAACATTGCCTGAAAAATGGTGTTGGAGGGTAGATACCACTGACTGTCTGAAAATTTTATGGAAATCCAATAATTAAAGTCACTTTAGATAGAATAAATCAAAAATTTGAGTCTGAAGTTAAAATTAACTTAAATTGTTGTTGGGGGTCCATGAAATACTTCAACTTGGAGAAAATTTGAGTTAAGAAATTAAATAAGTATGACGTACTTGAACCTATAACCGATGTGTATCAAATAATCTTTCAACGACGAACGTTTTCATAACCCCTTCTGGGCTCTTCTTCAGGTGAAACAGCTGGATCAAACACCAAAAACAAAATTTGAATCTTTTGTTTGAAAATTTGAATTATTTCGTCACGTTCAAACATATCACGTGACGAAATAAGCGAACGATTCAAACTCGACAGAGTTTGTATTTATTCAAATTTTGTTTTTGGTGTTTGATCCAGCTGTTTCACCTGAAGAAGAGCCCAGAAGGGGTTATGAAAATGTTTGTCGTTGAAAGATTATTCGATACACATCGGTTATAGGTTCAAGTACGTCATATTTATTTTATGCAATCCGGTGTGCAGTAGATGTTATATAAGAAATTAAAGTTGGAGGCATTAAATACCTATGCTGTTCCATTGAAACCTGCTGAGTAATTCAAGTTTTACTGTAATTAGATTGGATGTAATTAGCATGGTCCCACTAAACAGAATTAAAGTTAAGATTTCCTTGTTATTAAACTTGCCTAGCCATAGCTAACTGCTCCTTTTGAAATACTGTGTTGAACTGATCTTGTGATCAGTTCAGCAGAGTGTTGTGTTCTTGATGTGCTCACAATACTCAAAGCTTGAGGTAGTCACAATAGGCTTGACTCACCAAGCATAAACACACCTTGACTTAATATTACTCCTTGACAATAAGCTGCTTTTTTTAACAACATTAACAACAGAACTTTTTGTTTTGAAATACAGTAAGACCCCATTTAACATGGGGTCTTACTGTATTCCTAGGTGACAAAGTGCTAAATGAAACAGCATTAAACTTAAAGTTATTTTTATATTAATTTCATAATGATATATACTAAATAACACACAAACACATGCACACAGAACTGAAAAGTTCATTTTTTGTGATGGTCCTGGCTCTTCTGAAATTCTTGTTTTTGAGATAGTCATGTAGTTTCATTTTGTTGCTTTTCCCCCTTAAGCAAATGTTGATAGCAGAAGATTGCATCCAAAATGCCTAGTCTTGTTTTTGCACTCCTTTCAAAATCTGGATCATTTGCTACAGTTTGATCAACAATTTTGATTATCATTACAAAACTTTTACTAAGGAAATCTGTAGAGAAATTCTTTGGGTTTTTCATTTTTACAATCACTATTTTCCAGTTCTAACACATTCCTTCTTCTGCCAGTTCTTGAAGGTCTCTTTGGTAAGGTTCTCACCAGAAACCTGCAGTAACTCCTCAATATCCTGCATGTCTACTTCTCCTAATCCTGCTGTATTGATTAGGTTAAGTTTGGTCAACCTAACAATACAGCGATAGGCTCTTCTCGTTAAAAATCTTGGATACCTTCATCCATAACTTCTTCCACACTTCGTTCATGCTTTTATCAGTTAATTCTTGCCAAGTGAAGTCAATATTGCCTATGGCATCAGTCATGTTATATTTTTTACAAACAAACATAGATTTAAGGAAAGTAGTGCTACGAAGAATTGCCACCTTTTGCTGATTGGTTTGTGTTTGGGATAATCATATGTACAAATCAATGAAATGCCACAATAATTTGAATTGGTGTAAATTTTGAGTGTTTTTTTAGGCTTCTAGCAGACTGCTATATCAAATCAATGTTAAGTGGGGTCTTACTGTATTTGTATTTTATGAATAAAGTAATAGAATTAAAATTTTTGAAGAGTGAATAACTAAAATTAATCTATAAAAAAGTAGATTAATTTTAGTTAAATTCATATTCAAGTAGGAAATTTTGGAATTTTTATGTAATAAGATAATTTTGTAAATTAAGTTCATAACCCAAATGTATATATAGGTATCATTAGGAGTTTGTTTTTTAAGGTTTATGAATAAATTTAAATAATTGTTTATTAATAGATTGAAATTGATGATGCATCTGAACTGACCAAAGAATTTCTAATAGATGAAATCCATCCAAAGAAGAATATATTTCGTCAAAAATTTGCAAAGCCAAAGGGTCCTAGCAATCGAGGAGCAAGGCGTCTCATATGTACGCAAACAGAAAATGAACAGACGTGAAGATAAATGGTTGATGCAATAAAAAAATATTTGATAACACAGAGAAAACAAATCAACATTCCAATAACAAAATTGGTTACAGTTAACACTATTCAATTTTTATTACTCTATTACAAATGCTTAAATAATTCTAATTGTTTTTTAAAGAAAAATGTAACAAAGTTTCATAAATGAAAGTTTATAAAAATGACTGTAAATAATTTTTGCACAATTTGTATAATATTAGTTATTCTATGATAAATTATAATTACTGGTTAAATGTTATACTTTCCAGTTAAGTCAAAATATATGCAAAATTATTATTATATATACATAATTGTTTTTGATTGTTTACTTTTTCAATTTTTTTGAGTATTTTGGGATATATATTTTTCTAATCTATAATAATAAGTTAATTTGTTAAAAGATTATATATATATATATATGCAAATTTCTATTGATATTTGTATTTAAAATACTTTTGAAATTTTATGATTTTAAAGAAAAAACAATGATGTAGAAAGAATTGTTCAATTGAATATTATGAAATAAAAATGGTTAAAGTGTTCAAAGTTTTGTAATTTAAGGTTGTATAGGGTACTTCAAAAAGTTAATATTTATAAGAAGGTGCACAGTCACAGTGGCAGGGATAATAGAGCCACATTTTTTGAAAATCTGCAATTGGGTCAAAACTTTTTGCATGTGGTGGAGAGCTATGCAGAAGACATTATCAGTACAAATCCAGCATAACAAGTTACTTCTATAGTTGTGTTGGTAGTTGGTCAGGAATTTGTGCCGTAGTGAACGTTTGGCTCTGGCATAAATGTTTCAAATGATGACTTCGTTCCTGCTACTGAATGCAAAAACTGATAGTGAAGATGTGTCAATGAGGAAAAGTCCTTGAAAAGGAAATTGTTCATTTGATAAAAATATTTTTATTCTTTTTAGTCATTACAAAGTAAAACATTTCAATTGTAACTCAATAGGTTTCGGTGATCGAGTAAGAAAAAATGTAGATGCTATAATTACTATGTCTTCACTATCTACCACATTAGAGAATGTCATGTCTTAGCAATTGGTAAAGATGGAACAAAACAGACAACCATAGAACCAGGCTGCACCACAGATAAATTTTTTCTACAAAATATTACATGTGAAATACCAAGTCCTATAGGATATTCAAAAAGATATATGACAGCATAGGCAGTGCCTAATAACTACTCATAGATGATTGCATATCCATTGTCAACTTGGAAATAAAGATTGTAAAATGTCATTACAAGAAATAGATTTTTTTTTAATATTGTATGCTCAAGGAACTTATGGAGCTAAATACTTAGAACTGGATAACTTATGGTCACAAATTTTGGGCACTCTTAATTTTGCAGAAACTCTCAAAATCAATTTTGTGAAATGTGTTTTATGGTTTGATCATTTGGATCAGTTTGCTTGATCTGAAAGACTTCAGAATGAAAAAACTTTCTAATATCACCAGTGTAACTCATTTATCAAAAACTGTATACAATTTTATATACTACTAGCTTACCCGTCGCGCATTGCTGCGATCTCAGAAGAAACGAAATTCAAGCAAACTCGTTATAATAAAATTCAATTTACATTTTATCATTTTTATTGAAACTTATTATTATATTATTATTATTAATTTTCATCGGGAAAACATTTCAAAGTGTTGTTTCAATTCTATTTATTTATTGGAGTACTCGTAGATACACGATATTTTTTGTTTTTCCGTCTGGTGCNTTTTCATCGGGAAAACATTTCAAAGTGTTGTTTCAATTCTATTTATTTATTGGAGTACTCGTAGATACACGATATTTTTTGTTTTTCCGTCTGGTGCGTACACGAATAAATCAGGTTTTCCAATGCGTGATCTGGCCACACAGTTGTCCATGTGAGAAGCACGGATTCTCCAAGTATAGCCCACACACTTGCAGCAATTGTCAGAAGTGCGATATTCCCCATTTTTATATATTTTTTAAAATCCTTTACAATTTTAATTATTTAATTGCTCCTTTCTTTCTTGGCATGTTATGAAATTTCTGATAGTTGGATAATAAACCATTTTATTGTAATTTGTCTTTTTAAATTATTTTGAGTTGATATTAAAATTTGGAAAAGGGGTGATCCCTAGATCGGTAAAATAGGCGAATTTCCTCCTACAACTTCGGGGTTTCTGGACAAACAAAAAACCCACTGAGGAGGGTGAGACCTTGACGATGGTTCCGTGGCTTCCTACAGAATTTATATTCTGTGACTGACATCACCCGGCAGAACAATTTGAAGATATAATTGAATTTTTTATGTTTTAGTTTTGAAAATGTTCTTTAGCCTTAAGAATATTAATTTCTTAAGAAGCTTCATAAACCATCCAATATCTTACATGTTTAATATAGGAAATACAGAAAAGACGAAAAATCATTTTTCTTTTCTGTATTTCGCATTGTAACAAGATAAATAAATAAATCCATATTAGTGATGTAACCAATATTCAGTTACTATTCGGTATTCGGCCTATTTTTCACTATTCGGCCGAATACCTAAAAACAGTAAGTAACAAAAACACAGTAAATTAATCATTTTGGTATTCAAGTTTAATGTTATCGGGTTAGTGTTGTTTGTTTATATTTATTTATAACTTATAACATGCACAAAATGAAGAAAATATTATTAGTCACATGTATTCACAATTTATAATTAAAAAGATCAGCACACGTACACGCCTATTCCTTCGAGAATCGTCGCACACATGTGAGGGTCTGACCCAGCCTATCCTTTTTAAGCGCTCGTCTTTGCTCTTTCCTTTCTCTTTCCTCCATCTCTCTAGTCCACGTATGCCTATTCATACATCATAATACGCGCTCACGATACTTTCGATTCGTCACTTTTCCGTCGTAGTTTTTCCATTTTATAATTACGTGACAGCCTAGTGATGACGGAGAAAAGAGACAGACAGGACGTCGGTATATGTCACAGTTATGATTTCACAGATTCGAGACAGCTTGGTAGCTCGAACGGCCCCAGGCATTCGCCCGTGCACGCTAAGTGACTTTCATTACAAGCATTTAGCTTTCCGAAGTCTATGACGACAATTGTGTGGCATTGACTGCCGCGAATTTCGCGCCAATAAGCTGTCTCGACTTGTTTGATTATGTTATCAACTCAATTTCATATTTATTTTCACATTTCACTTTGTGGTTCTTCTCTGTTCTTTTTCCGTTAGTTACACGTCTAGGTCATTTCATTGTTATCCATATCTGATATCATTTATCACATACTGCCATGACGCTCTTGTCTGTCCGCTACAACTGTCAAGAATTAACGCGATTGGTGAAGCGTAGTGACACACACACACACACACACAATCTTTTATTTAGGTACATATAAAACGTACATTTCCGGTACCGCATAGGCATAACCAGATTAGTTATATTTGTAACTATATTTAACAATTATTTAATAACAATCACGAGTTTTTAATTAAAGTTTTCAATTAAAGTTTAGGATTATTCTAGAATAAAGATGAAGACATTATTAATTAGTAAAATAGTTTGTGATATAACAATATTATAAATTATTTGTGACATTTCTTTTCGTATCAATAAATATTAATATTTATATATACATATATAAGTTTTCTAACAATGTCTTTAAGTATTTAAATAACATATATATGTGAGGTGAAACATAGTTATTTAGTTAACAAAATATAAACAATTTTTTTTTTTAANTGCAAATTTTCCATGATCAGTGAAGAATTGTGTTAATAAGTGTGTAGGTTGTATCCAATGATATTTGTATATGTCCTTTATAATTGGGAAGAACTTGTACGTAGTTTTCTCTTTGTATGTATTCCATTTCTGCTGCCATTTATACAAAACATCATTCCATAAAAGTTTTTTAGCTGTCTGTAAACTAATTTTGTTGTATGATATCGTTAAATTTTGGTCATTAGTGGCCGACTTAGCCAATTCATCCGCTCTTTCATTCCCGATAGTTCCTTCGTGTGCTCTGGTCCACATGAAACTATAATTGTTTTTAGAGGCAGTTATTTGTTCTTTAATTTTTGTAGAAATTGGATTTAATTTGGTGCTTTTAATTATTGCTAAAGCAGATGCACTATCGCTTATAATGATGATGTTTTTGAGTTTGTATTCTCTGTTTGTCCACACAATGGCCTCCAGAATTGCAATCATCTCAGCCTGGAAGATTGTGGATAATTCACCCAATTTAAATGTTTGATGATATATTTCAGTGTTGTCAGAAAAAACAACAAAAGCGCACCCAACTTTGTTTTCAATTTTTGAACCATCGGTATAGATTATGATATCTTGATAAGAAATATTCTCTTCAATTTTTATAGGTTGGGTACTGGGATTTTGACTCATTCGATATGGTGTTGGGGTTTCTAATTCTGATGCGGTGTTGGGGTTTCTAATTCTGATGCCAGAATATTGCAATCATTAGTCGATATATCTTTGCCCCATTTTAAATTGAAAATACGACTATAATATTCTATATGTAATTCAATTGGAGGTTTTTTTGCCAGTACTTGTAGAGCCGCATTTGGAGCAGTTCTATAGGCCTTAGTAAGAAGGATGGTGGCTTTTCTTTGTGCAGAAGTCAGTTTTCTTTTTGGATGTATTTTAGAAGAAGCCCATCCCCATGATCCACAAGCATATGTTATTATGGGGATAAAGAGTTGGTTGTATATTGTATCTAGTGCATTAAAAGTAAGGCCCCAGGTATTATGGGCAACTCTAGAAAAAGCTTGNCTTTGCCCCATTTTAAATTGAAAATACGACTATAATATTCTATATGTAATTCAATTGGAGGTTTTTTTGCCAGTACTTGTAGAGCCGCATTTGGAGCAGTTCTATAGGCCTTAGTAAGAAGGATGGTGGCTTTTCTTTGTGCAGAAGTCAGTTTTCTTTTTGGATGTATTTTAGAAGAAGCCCAGTTCATATACAGCTAAATATACAGTTCAGAGTTGTAAAACGCCAGCAATAAACGCGCAGAATTATTAACAAAAGCCGAAGATCAACAATGGAAAACTTTATGCTTGTTGCCGTCAATCTATAATGCAACAGATCCGAGCCACTTTGCTCGGCGGGGGAGGGTTTCACGGGACAACTGCCTGCTCGTTGGGCGGATCCGGCGCCCTGCGCTGAACCCGCAGTCGGTCGATTACATCCGGATTTAAGATACGGATTCCGGTTCCGCCCTGCAGGCCACTTTGGGAGCAGGGCCGCTCTCCGGGTCATATCCCGTTGTTGAGCCGCCCTACGGGCCCCCTTTGGGATTTTCGCTTTATCGGCGGCCCTGGGGCCCACTGGGACGTCCCGTTGGAAGAACCCCTTCGACCACAAATAAACCAAAAATAGATATAAACACACAAACGATGCACCGGACTGTGTCCCAGTCCGACGGTCAATTTTTTTTTTTACACATACACACGCTTCTGGCACTTGTCAACCAATTTTTTTGGTCGACAACGACGTAACCCCTTTCCAACCCCCTAAAATCCCCATTTTTATTGTAAAAATCGTCATTTAACCTTCAACAATGCAAACGACAATGTATATCGTAACAATGATAACAATTGCTTAACGACAATAAAAAGACTAAATTGATTCTCCTATTCCACTCAAATATATTTATTTATTTTTTCATTTTCGTGGCCAAATTATGCAAATATTATTACCGTGGACTTCCTTCTTTCACCATTTCTATGAAACCTTACTCTACTCGTTACATCTAAGTACTAAAACCTTATATAAAGTTTTTTATATAGCAGCGTTGACTGAAAATTGTATATACATTTTTCGCATAACACACACGGCATTTATAATTTAGGTATCCCGAAATATTACAGGACATTTTTCATTAACATGCTACTATTAAACAAAATGGAAACTCTATAAAGTTATTGAAAAAGACTTGAAAAGCAAAATGCGTGGTTCGTCAAGAAGTGCTTCGCTTCTCAAACAGTTTTAGGATATTTTAAACTTTCCTATAGTTTATAAAAATTTTCGTTATCTTAATATAACTTATACTGTATATTGATTGTGGTGATTATTTTTCTATCGCCTACTTCTTTTAGACTGTGTTTCGGCAATTGCGATTCTACTAACCGCGCATTTTACTTGTATTCTGAATAGGCAATATTTTTCTCTCCGATGTTAGCTAGGTATGGATTATATAGTACGATGGAAAAGTGTCTCCGCAGCGTGGTCACCACTAAGTGGCTGGGCTGATTTTCCGACATTATAATTTACTTTGTGTCTTTGGACGCGCCATGTCGTTATTTCGTTGGTGGAAGCGCCTGTCGTTTCCACGCCCAGTGCGGACGAACTTGAAATCCCACTGTGTCTATTAAATCTTAGAACAATAAGATTTACGTTGATTTTTTTTTATTTCTTTATAGGTAGATAATGGCTTTGAGTAAAGGCTCTTTCTCACTTATGGAAAAATCCGTAAAACGAATTTTGAGAAATTTTTCTTTTCCGTACTATCAAACCAGTGCAGAAAATCGTATCGAGCAACTTCTAACTTTTCATTTACAGAATACGGAAAAGGATTTTCTCGCTCCGATAGCAATCAGATAGAGATTGAAGACATTACCATGCGTGGTCTCGCCTGCGTAATAAAGAGTTTCGAAAGAATATAGAATTTGAAGCAAAAGAGCAATCGGGATTTTGTGGAATCGTCTATAGAAGAGATTAAAAAATATTCTCATCCATTGACACATAGACATGCCAACTAAATGCTACAATAGCGTTTTCCTCCATCTTGACCGTATCGGCTGTGATGTCATTACAATAATAGGCAATATCAGATTGCTTAATGGCGGTTCTTTTGCGTCTCCGTAACTACGGGAGTACGCTGCTGTTTGTAGACATTTAGGAACGACGGTGAAAGAAAGATGACGGCGCCAGTAGTAGGTTATCGATAGTATCGTGATGGAATGGTCTATAATTTTAAAATATGCGTTTTTAGAGGCAAAAGAAGGGGGTCCCAATTGCAAAATTTAAGCATAAAATGGATTATCTTGCCGACATAACATTCAAAGTAGCCACGAAGAAAATTAGAATGCGGCTATCATTTGAAAAAAATTCGAGAAGGCACTTATATCACCGCTTGTACTAACTTGCGCTTTCATAACTCCTGAATTATTTTCATTATAAAACCACATAATGGACCCCGAAACGAAACTATCTGAGCCATGGAGAACGCCATGTTGCATTCCACCGTAAACTACTACTACAAGTGGCCGATTTTTCCGTCCGACCGGAATGTAGGAACGCGTTCTGCAGGAATTTTTAAACGAATGCCGCTCGTGCGGAGTTATGCGGAGGAATAAAAAAACGTACTCATAGGGCGTTTTTTTTACTCTTTCCGTCCTGTGGGCACTCAGAGGGCCTTTTTTTTGTGGGGACTAAGAGGGTTCGGCCCACAATGGGGCGATCGTGTGGTGAGGGACGGAGCCCGACATATCCGAAAGGACCACCCTCCGAAAAATTCCTGGGGATTCCTTGAGCCGTATGGATTGGATTCCGGGTGGGAGACGTTTTAAAGGGCATGATCTTTATTTTAAGTGACCCAATATTATGTTTAAATAGAACACTATTTTGAAATTTGTGAGTTTATTGAAACATTTTTATTCATTATAACATCTGAAATACTAAAATAATTAATAAATATATGTATTTTTATATTGTTTTATTAATTTGATCATCAAAAATATTCAAAAAACATTATTAATACACATTAAGATATCAAAATATAAAGGTGTCGCTACTAGCACTTATGAAAGAATCATGGCGTCGTACATGTGAGTTATATAGAGAAGTGAAAATTATTGTTTAACTTATAACTAATCTATTATATAAAGATGATGAAGTGTTCGAGGTACCTGTTATCCTGGAATTTGTATTTAAGTATTAGAAACGTTCATATTTATATTCCTCAATCATATAAATTTTTGAAAAACAGCCATAATGTTAATTTCTCTAAATCTTTCTCAAAATTATTAAATCAAGGACGAATGTTATGTAATTATACAGATTTGACGAGGTCACCAAAAGAAGATCTAACGGAAAATGAATGCATTGATTATAGTGATTTTTCAAGCCTTGCCATCACCGAGGATGTTGAAAAACAGATAAAATTAATTCTGATGGAATATGAAATCTATAAGCAAAGTGGAGAGAAAATGCCTTCAACAATTCAGTTAGAAGATATGAAAGAGTTATTAAATCACCCTGTAGAACGAGCCAGAAGAAGATATTTCCATTATCTTTTCAAAAGAGAAAAGGCCAAATTAGCAGAAAAAAGAAGAAAAGAAAGAAGAAAATTAGAACGTGAACAAAATAAATTAGTAAAGTCAGGACCAAAAAATACTTTTTTCCTATTAATCAGAAAAACATCAATGCTGAAATTTTATAATACTAGACAAGCAGATGCAGTAATGTTTGGCAGTTCACTTGTTATTGATATGGCATATGATGAATATATGGCTAAAAGAGAATTAATTAATTGTGTTGATCAGCTTTCAATGGCATATGGATCAAATAAAATTAATAGAGAACCATTTAACCTTTATTTTTGCAATTTGCACAAAGATAATGCATTAATTCCTTATTTAAATAATGCCATACCCCACATTAATAAGAATAATTGTCTAATAACTTCGACTGAGAAAAGTTATTTAGATATTTTTCCTAAAGAACGTATTGTTTATCTAACACCAAATTCTCCTAATGTGCTTCAAAAATTTGATCATGATTCTGTTTATGTAATTGGAGGATTTGTGGATAAGGTCAATGCTAAGCCATTATCATTAGCCAAAGCAAAACGAGAAGGCTTGAAAACAGCCAAGTTACCATTAGATCAACATTTACATTGGGGAGAAGGATGCAAATCACTGACTATAAATCAAGTTATAGATATTTTGCTGGAAGTAAAAGCTTCCAACAATTGGAATAAAGCATTTGAATTTGTTCCCAATAGAAAAATACGTAAAATAGATCCTGAAGAAATTCAACATCAAACAGTAACGAAGAAGAAAAAACAGACTATTTTTAATATGAAAACTATACTTGCTGATTAGATAATTGTAATGAAAGTTCATTTTAAATAAATTATAAATGTATATTTTGATATTAAGTTGTTTTGAGTGATGTATAGATTATAATTATAGTCAAGTTCTAGTCCTGACTTAGATATACCACGTAAGTGAAAATATTGTTTTAAAAATTGTCAGGTTATAATTAGACTAATGAAATAATTATAAAATTACAAATAAGTGAATTATTATATACAGTATTAGAAAGTTTAATAATTAGTAAATTTGAATCAGTTAAATTTGATATGTAGCAAAGTTACCAGAGATTCAAATCTACAATCATCTAAATCAGTTTCTTAATGGGGCCATGGCCCACTGGGGGTCTATAAAAAGTTTTCCGGGGGCCGCCAAATTATGCAAAATTTCCTTCAGAATGTGATAAAAAGAAAATTGATGTATAACCGAATATCATATTGAAAAGTGAAATAAGAAAGATAAAGTTTTCGTATTTATTTATTTCTACATACAACTTTGTTAGTACAGAAGAAATAAATGCAAATATGCTACTTACACCACAGTATTCTTTTATTCCAAAGTAATTCAAAGAAACTATTAATGCTTGGAATTTTAAAAATGATTAGGAAAAATAGTAGGCTTAGTAGTAGGCTTTGAAAATTTAAATGTTTTTGCAAAAGATATGCAAAATCTTTACGATAAGTTATGGGTGTTTTAGTTTAGTTTAGTTTTAGCATCGACTTTGGATTGAATAATAGTTTATTTTATATTTTGTTAAAAATTAATGAGTTTTTATGTATACCGCCCCCTTCGCTACAAAATTCCGATTCTGAGGGACAAAGCTAATGCCAAATTCGTACTGCATTGAATAGACTAAAGACTAGTATAATATTATTTGTTTAATTATTGTATGATATAATGAATAAAATATCTAATTATTCTTAATATAATGTTTTACTATATCGCTCAGAAAATTGTTTTTCGCCCCCAAAATATAAATTGTTACTAATCACCCCCTGAACATGGAAAAACGCCCACATGGGGGTGATATTGCCCCCCGTTGAGAAACACTGGTCTATATGAACCCATGATGGAATGGGGAGAGAAAAGCTATCCTTTTTACAGTGTTTTTTTAAAATATGGTAGCATTGGATTATATGTTATAAGGGGGGTTTTTTCTTACAAAGAATCTAATCAATCTGTAATTTGAACTTATTGGTTTTACACACAATTATAATTTTAAAGAAAAAAACATTTTAATGTGAAAAACCATTTGTTTTTCTACGTGGATTTAAATTCTTTTGAAAGATAATTTTATAGTTCTAAATATATATTAGTAATTTTGTACATTTTCAGAGGAAAAAAACTCACAAATAATATACATGGGGAAGAAGTATTAAGATAAAATTTCAATTAGATTTGTTAAGGAATAGCAAAAATGTATAACTTTACTATCACATGGCAATTATGCAGGTTTGTTTAATGTGATGTGCTGTACATTATGAAGGAAGTGAAAAATATGATTTAATAAAAAGAAAAAAAAAGATAAATTTTATTATAAATTAAAAATTAAATACTTAAAAAATGTATTTAGTAAATTTTTTTCTTACAGAACATATAATCAAGATATAGTACTGTATCTGAATAATAGCTATTTTCAAAATATAACTTTTTATTCACTCTGAT
Organism: Centruroides sculpturatus; assembly: GCF_000671375.1. Classification (NCBI taxonomy): domain Eukaryota; kingdom Metazoa; phylum Arthropoda; class Arachnida; order Scorpiones; family Buthidae; genus Centruroides; species Centruroides sculpturatus. The sequence continues at coordinate 19,332 of NW_019385773.1, forward strand.
ATTGAAATAAAAACATCAGGAAATTGAACCAAAATTATAGATTTCAAATATTAAATTCTCCAGTTATAAAAGTATTTTTAAGCCTATAAATATTAGTTTCTCACTATTACAACCACTTATATATACATGCCTGCCTTGATACTTCTGATCATCAAAATGTGGACTGATGGTACCTTAGATAGCCACAATTTTGGATTAAAGATTACAAATATAAAAAATATATATGGCATATTACTTTTAAGGTTCTTTTTATACCTTAGTAAATTTAATTATTTATAAGAACAATAATTTTTATATTAAATTACAATAACAATATAATACAATATATAGGAGACTAAACTGATATATAGGAGAATAAAAATACATACTGTATTTACATTTTAATATGAATGGTTTATTTCATATTGTAGTTAAATGATAAAAGGTAACAAGCAATTATTTATTGTGACATTTTCACAATACTGGGCTACAATTTTTAATCATATTTTAAATTTAAAATATAAGCTCTCCACCTCAAATTAATAGATTCTTATCCCTATACATCATATTTTTCTGTTAGCAATAGTCATGCCAGCCATCTGTATCAACTCCTGTATCTGTACCAACTCCTTTCAGGAAAAAATTTTTGAATTGGAATAACATGACTTCCAGTTTGTACCAGTGGTTCAAAATAGTTAATTGGAGCCTCCTGCCCCTAATCTCCATATCTGGTCTTTGCTTTCATCTATCTAACTCCATTCTCGAGATTAAGGAAAGACAGACGGACAATTGGATGGGTGGACAATAGTGGGAATTTACAGGTCTACAAATTTTTCAAATTGCAGCCCAATGATTAATTAACAACATAATGATGTAAAGGATAAGGATGATCTTCGATAAGAATGATGATAACATGAAGCTTCTTTTTTATAATATTGCAGGTTTAAAGAAAAAAATATTGTTTCCCTAATTTTTGGAATTTGATATATAAAATGGATGTAGTTTACATAGTGGAAACATGTCATATATCTTTAATAATTAAATCAATGTTTCCTTATGAATATAAAATTTATCATCAGTCAGCACATAGCAGTGAGGGACAGGAAGACCCAGCAGTGGTTTAATTGTCTGATTTAAGTTAGCCTTTAAAGGTAAACTAATATCTCAGACACAATTTGTACTGATTTTACAACTAGTTACTGAGGAGTTAACCAATATCCAGCTAATAGTATCTTTTATATTCTGCCTGACAATAATTATGATGATTTCAAGAATACTCTATTGCTCATAGAAAATTATTTGCTACCTGGAAGTAGCTTGATTTTATGCACAGACTTTAACACTAGAATGTGACTGATTATTTATCATGTTTTATTGATGACCAACAAATCATTTTGAGAGCTTCAAAAGATTAAACTGTTAATCAGAGGAAAAATTTTCTAATTTTTGTGAGGATAAGAATTTTGTTTAAATGGTTTATTGCCAAGAGATAAAGAAGGTAATTTTACCTACCATGCAATTAAGGGAAGCAGTGCAATTGATTTTGTGATAGTGTCATGAAAAATATATTGTAAGTGATTTACGTCTTTTATCTGAGACGCTCTGATCACTTACCTATCTTACTATTAGTGATTCCCTCAGTGTCATCTAGAGTTTCTGGGTGCATTTACTTTTTGCTAGCTTCCAAGCTTGCCAAGCAGACACCTAGCATCAAGCAGCTTGATATATTAGCATGCTCGTAAAAGTATACACTATAATGGTGGTTTCTGAATTAGTGTCAGCAGCTATTGCTATAATTTCCCAACTGCAGTCACAGATTCAGAATCTGAAGATGATGATTTGTTGTTAGAACATGCAATGTCTGCAGTTGAAGCTGAGATGGATGCATCTAGTGGCAAGCACAGCAAGATTGTTGAAAAAGTGAAAGGTTATGTGGATACTGATCGAAGGGCTTTCAGGAGCATTTTAGATTAAATAGAACAACTGTTGACATTTTGATTTCAAGACTAGTACCCTTAATTAATAAGAAGCATAATTCAAGAGGACAATGTCCATTGACAGTGGAGAAAAACATATTGTGCAGTCTCTACTTGTTATCAAATCAAGCTCCATTAGGTAAAGTACAGATCTATGTCATTAATTGGGATTTGTGTTAATAACATAAATTGTGGTTAAAATTAACAAACTATATTTTTTTGAATTTGAAGTAAACTATAAAGAATTTTTAAATGAAAGTTTAAGCATAACCTATTTATACTATAAAATAGAATTTAACAATGAATAACAAAGTTTCAAGGATAAATTTCTTTGATTAAATCAAATTTTGACTGTACATGATGCTCTCCTAATTTTCCACCAGAGGTCTGCAGATGTGTATAAATACAATGATTTGTACCTGAATGATATTGTGAAGAATTTTAATGCTGTATCATTGATGTCGGATACTCCAAGAAAAGGTTGAAGTCAATTGTATCAATATATTGTATGTATTTTTTAATGTCATTTTGCCAGTTTTTAAGTTGTTAACCATCTGTCTCTAGCTGGATTATTAATTATTCCAATATATAAAAAAGGTGATCTGTGACCCCAAAAATTATCAGCTTATATCTTTGGTTCCTGTAATTGGAAAATTATTTATGTCTTCATTAAATAAAAGACTAGAAAAGTGGATTCTTAATATACAGGGTCATTACAATTTAAGTTTCACTTTGAAATGGCCATAGAAGGAAAACTACTGGACATAATGTTATCAAACTTGGTAATAGTTACAGGAAGTCATGGGATTTTATTTTTCACAAAAAAATAGTTCAAAAACTCACCACCAGCAGGGAATGGTGCTGTATGCAATACTGTTAAACAAAATAAGACATGAAGTCATCAGTTGAAAATGTTTTTAATTGTTTCTAAAATGTATTACAAAGCATGTTTGGTAATATGGTCAATATGGTGTCCACCGTTTCCTGAAAGCAAGTAAAATTCCTCCTGATTTGGTAAGAGCTACTGTTGAGAACACAGTAATGTGATTTAACTTGCTTTCAGAAAATGGTGGATGCCACATTAAACATTCCACATTTTTTGTGAAAAATAAAATCCCATGACTTCCTGTAAACTATTATCAAGTTTGATAACATTCTGTCCAGTAGTTTCCTTTTATGGCCATTTCAAAGTGTAACTTTAATTATAATGATCCTGTATTTTGTGTCAAGAGCAAGCAATTTTCAACCTGGCTAATCTTGTCAAGATCAAATATTTGTATTAAATGGATTAGTATAATTAAAATTGCAGAAAAACAGAGGAAAACTTTATGCTGTTTTTGTGAATTTTAGATCTGTTTTTGACACTGTTAATCCCAAAGTTTTATGGTCTCTACTAGAAAAAATGGGCATAGATAGTTTCTTGGTAGATTGATATATAATCCAAAGCTACTGAAAGAGTAAAGATACTAGCTACAACAACTGATTCATTTGATATTGATATTGGAGTTTAGCAAGGTGAGATTCTGAGCCCACTGCTTTTAATCTGTATGTTAATGGATTGATAGTGTAACTTGCTAAATCTGAATTACCTGGGATTTCTCTCTCTGATGAAGTTAAGGTACATGTATTAATGTATTGATATTCCACAAATGTTGCAAAATAAAATTGCAATTCCGAAGGAATTTTGTTGTGACTATGCATTAATTATAAATGTTTTAAAAACTAAGACTAAAGTTATGGTATTTAAGAAGGGAGGTAGACTTTCACCCAGGGAGAGATGGCTTTTTAACAATGAGCCTTTACAACTCATTTCAAATTACTTATACTTATTTTATCTTTATTATTATATATTTTGTCTTATTTTTTTATATTATTCTCTCTTTTGAACAATTTTTACAGGCTAAAAATTATACTATACATATGACTAAAATGGCACTGGGTTCTACATAGCCTATTCTTTTAAGAGCTAATTCTGCTTCTTTTAAGAGCTAATTTTAAAATTAATTCTGCTTATACCTATATAAATTTATTTCACTCAATGATTTCAACTGTATTATTTTATGCTACTCCTTTATGAGCAATTACAGTAATACCCTGAACTTAAGCAATAGGTGGGACTGAGTGATAACTGCGTAAGTTGAATTTGCATAAGTCAGGGTATAATTTCACATATAAATATATACAAATAATTTTTAATTGGGGCCAGAGACTAAAGAAAACAATAATTTAGAAAAAAACGTTTAATAAAATCTTAGATAATACACATGTATAACAAATTAGGCCTATATTATTTTACAATTTTTCACATTTACTTGATTATTACGCCATAATTTTAACATTGTTTCCATCTCAGCGATAATTGAGCATTTTTCACAGCTTCAAGAATTTTTTCTTTACCTTTTATAATTGTTCTGACTGTCGATTCCGGTAGATCAAACTTCTTTGCCAATTCAGAAATTTTCATTTTTGTATTGAAGTCTAATAACGTTAACTTTACATTCCAAAGATAAAGTTTTTCTTTTCTTGTTTGATGCAGAAGAATCAGTTCTACTTCGTTTGGATGACATAGTAGAGTCTCTCAAGTCTCCGTAGATATAACAAACACAGAAATAAATAACACAAAATAAATTGTAGCTATATGTCGATTCCGCACAACACATCTGAACATGTAAGCTGAACAATAGTGTGGGGGTGTGAGTAATCAAGAGTTGCGTGGTGCTCAAGCAAAAGACGAATTGACAAGATTTGAAAATCATGTGACTCCGAGTTCATGTAAGTTGGAATAGTGTAAGTCGAGGTATTACTGTACTTATTATCATAAAATGGAAATCATTCTTGCTCTATATCTTCAAAAAATTTTAATGCTTTATAGTAAAATTCCAGTTTACATGCCACGTTTGGAGTTTGGTGTTTCTATAATATTGATAATAATAATAAAAGCAATATTTTTATTTTGGATTAGACTTTTGAAATTAGATGATAAAAGTTACGTTAAAATAGCATAAAACAGTCTACAAATTGTGTTCAATAATGGACAATTATACATAATTTGTCATTGGTGTTGAAAAATCTGTTAGATTAACATGATTTCTCTTTTCTATGGTTGTCTCAAAATCCTCATTTGATAGATGTTATCAAATGTTAATTATAAGTGTGTGTTGTGAACAAAGCCTACAAGAAGATTGGTAATTGTTGGAAATAAACAAACACTTTCAATTATAGTGTAGTATTAAAACAACTTTTGTATGTGAGGATTATTTGCCTATGGACATAAATTATGTAAAATGATTAATTTTGCAAATGACATGTGGTCAAAATTATATTTTGACATATAATAGTAGACTAATACAGTAGATCCCCCTATAAGACGGTAGATACGTTCCGTTCTTTATGAATCAATTTTGTAGGAATCATAGTTTACGGACTACGGCTGTTTGAAAGGTTTTCTTTCATAAAATTAATCGATTCTAGACTAATTCGACTCAACATTTCCAAAATACGTATATTTTTTTG